>NW_025889749.1:81036-130097 GCF_002878395.1 Capsicum annuum
TCATAATCGTAAATAAATATACCTCTTCTGGTAGGTTTGATAATTCTAGGCTTTGTTTATCCCTAGCTTTTCCTTGAAAATATATCTGTTTTTTTTATCAAATATTCAAAAGTTTGTTTACAAAGGAGGAGACTTGTTTTCAACAGATGAAAGTCTTGCCTTCTAACTGAGCAAAATGCTCTCTATTTATAATCCTAAGAAAGATAAAGAAAACGTGTATCCTATTTCTATACTGTTCTACTTTACACTTATCCTATCTATTTTAAAAAAGTCTTTACATTCTGAGAAGGAAAGACTTAAAGCTAACAAAAATTTTAAAAAGTCAAAAAGGCTATTAAATGAAAAGAAAAGTCTAAAAGGCTATAAAAACTTTACAGTAATTTACGTAAGAAGTTTATCTTTGTCTTCATATGTCAGTTTCCTATTTTTAATGCTTTGTCTTATTCTATTATTGCTTTGTCACTGTCTTCTTTTTATCTTATAGCTAGCGTCCTTATCTCATTGGTTGATAATTTTTTATTCTAGCTGAACTTCTAGGATAATATTATCTCCTCCATTATATCTCGAACATTGATGGTCTGGATATTTGTGTCCAATTTTCTTGCAATATCTTGTTAATAATCCGTCTGAAATAAATCATTTCCTAATTGCTCTTGCAGTAGATTATTTTTCTGGATTAAGTAACATCATTATCCATTGTCTAACATCTTCCACATCTGTTTGTCGTAGCTCTCTTGAATTTGAATAAATCATTTGATGGTCTCTTGAATAATAGCTCCATATTGGGTTTCCATTGATGTAATTATTTGCTAATTCTTGAATAATTGTAGCTAATCGAATAAGTCGTTTATTTGCATAAAAATCAGGTATCTCGATTTTGGGTATCTCTGGCTGTTGTACAATATCTTCCGGTATAATCATATCTCTGGTTAATCCTATTTTTACAATTTGTATAATTGGTTTGATCTCATCGTATAATATCTCTGCTAGTGCAGTATAAAACTTTATATAAAATAGATTTCCTTTGGTTACTCTTTTATAGGTGGTGAATACTTTATGTAATTCTTCTATAGCTGTTAGTTCTTCTCCATGTTGGGTATATACGGTATTTAATAATCCATAGTTGAAACATGTTTTTATTAAGCTTGGATTGGTTTTGGGTAGTGCGATTAGCTTGTTCTAACTTTGCAATTTTTGGGTTATATAGTTTGTGTTTGGTTCTTGGATATTTGTAGCTCTGGGGTTAAGGTTTATAAAAGTTTGTACTTTGTAGATATTTTATATATATCCTCGGGCTATATGGTTATAAGCTTTTTTATCTTGGTTCAAACTATCTCGATATGTGGTAATTTGTAGGGTATGTACAAGGAAAAAAATATTTGATAAATATTTTATGACTAAAATAAATTACATACCTTACCTACCTAACTACTCTTATAAATACTTACATACCAAACCTACGCATCAACCATGATAAATTACATATATTTAGAATATTAAAAAATGGATATGAAAAATATACAATTAATAGAAAAATTAATGAAAAAAAATTTAGAAGAATATATGAGAACCAAAGATATAAAATATATAGATGAAAAAATATATGAAAATCACGAAGGATTAAAAATAAAAATAGTGTTCTCTAATTTAGGAAGAATAGATAAGAAAATAGGTGAATATTCATATTTAATGTTAGAAAATAAAGAATTAAAATTAAAAGATAAGTTGACAGCCATGGTCATAGAAAGAAAATGAAGAGATGACAGAAAAAAGAAAATAGATAAAATAAAACAACAAACCACAAAAGATATACGAAAAATAGAAGAAACTAAAAATAGTAGGATTGCTGAATTAGAAAAAGACCTACAAATGCTAAAAGATTTATATGAAAAGAGACAGAAAGAAAAAGAAGAAAAAGATAAAGAACAAAAATTATTAATTGAGATAAATCAATTTAAAGAAAAATTAGAAATAAAAAAATAAAGAACCAGATAGAACAAAAATTATTAATTGAGATAATATTAGGAATAAAATGGTTAGAACAAGTAAAACCATACAATATAAAACATACACAATTATCTATAACATATAATAAAGAAAGATTGTTCATAAAAAGAGCTTTAACATGATATGAAAATATATGTACTTGTAAAAATAATAGTAGAAGGATATTATAATAGGTATACTACACCTATGATAGATACAGGAGCAGAAACAAACTTATGTAGATACAACTGTTTACCAGAAAGTAAATGAGATAAATTGAAAACACCAATACTAGTCAAAGGATTTAATAATGAAGGAAGCTTAATTACATATAAAGCTAAAAATGTAAAAATATATTTATGGGATAAAATAATAACAATAAAAGAAATCTATAATTATGAACTAACATCAAAAGATATGCTTTTAGGAATGCCATTTTTAGATAAAGTATACCAACATATAATAACTAAAACAGATTGGTGGTTTACAACACCATGTAAACAGAAAGTAAGAGCAAAAAGAGTTATTAATAAAATAAGAAAGAAAACTGATTGGATAGAAGGAAGTGAAAAAATTACACAAAAATTAGAAAATATAAAAAATACAGAAGACTTTCACGTGTTGAAAGCAAGCCTTCTCCTTTGTGAACAAACTTTTCAATTTTTAATTAAAAACAGATATATTTCCAAGGAAAATCTATAGATAAACAAAGCTCAAAATTATCAAACCTACCAGAACAGGTATATTTATTTATGATTATGAATAGCTAAATTCATAAATTCCTGACAAACATGATATGATAAAATAAGTTCATGTTAGTTACTTTATAGTAGAATTATTCGAAAAAATAGCATGTTAAGAAGTTTATTAGCAAAGTGGAAAAGGAGAAAAATTCCTAAGAACTATCCCATCCTAAAGGTGAAACCGGTGAGACAAGAAAACCGATATAGGGGAGTAGCTAGAGTAGAGACGCTATTTAAGGGAAAAATATCCAGATTACAATGCTACTAGTGACCGAAGAACATGTTATTTAAGAATAATCTATTATATAGTACTCTAAAATGATCATATTTTGTTATGTGTATGATTGAAGGGAATATTTTAAAAATAGCATCATATGAAAAAGCATGACTACCTATTTATCCGATGGAATGATAGATAAATTTAAAATACTTGTTTTGTATGTACTTATAGATATAGAAATAGTAGATATAAGACAATTATATACGAAGAAGTATTTTATTTTAATGAAGATTTATTAAGTTCTATAGAAAACTTACACCTATATAATGAAAGCTACTGCTCATATTTAGATAGTTGTTACTCAGATGGATATTATACAGATTAGAAATGTTAGACTATATTAGAAAAATTAGAGAAAACCAAAGTGACCTATATGAAAAAATTAATTATAGAAACCGACTCAAAGAAATAATGAAAAATCTAAAAGAAAAATTAATATGGATAAAAGAAACCTTAGAAAATTTAGAAAAAAGTACAGATAATAGTCTCTATAACATAAAAAATTCAGTAAGAGAACAAGAAGGAGAGATAATTAATAGTATTAATAACCTTAATTCAGATAAATTATAGTACAATCAGAATAGAATATTACACAGAAATTAGAAATAGTGTTCATTATGAGTTTTAAACTCATCGTATTAACAATTAAGATTATATATACAAGTATATTCTCCTTTTGTAGTTTATTTATTATTCAAAAAATAATCGACTCCAAATTAACTAAGTACATTACTTCAGCAAAAAAGAGATTATTTGATTAGTTCTTTTTCTTCCTTAATCGAATGAATCATATATTATTAAAAAACAATAAAAAAAGGTACGATTTACAACATTATCAAAAAAACAAAAAAAGTTAGCAACCAACTATCAAACTCTCTATCTATTGCTATTACAATTAACAATCTAGTTCTTTATATACAGTTTTTCTAAGAGTGTCTTTCTATCCATCTTTTATCTTTGTGTGTGTACCTTGTCAAAAATTCTATATTTGCTTTCCAGTAGTACTTCCATATTCCACAGAGATTTGTTCCTTACCATCTAAATATAAAATATAACTATATCAACCACAACCTTACTGAATGCCTTGATCATCTTTCCTTTTTCTTTCTTCTCACTCTATTCCACATTCCCAAGTGATCCCGTATCCGTATATTCATCTATTGGCTTGACAGAGCATCAATGAGATAGGCTTGTGAGAATGCACATAAAAAAGAATAGGTGCTTTGTTGTTTTACCAGAAGCATGACATAAAAAGAAGGTACTGTCTTGACTATCTGTTCTTATTTGGAAGGGCGAAAAGATTGAAATCAAGAATAATCCATCACCTATTGTTTCAGTATTTAAATTTTTTTGTCCTTTTGATAACCATGATGTTCCGATATATCTTACATTTACCTCAACTAATTCACCGGATACCTGCTACCTTCCACCAGTAACATCAGGTACCTGGTAACTCTACCCACAAAAGCTTATTCACTTGGCTAAAAAAATCTCTCTTATTAGTAATATATAGATATAGATGTAGATTCTGTGTTACACACTATATATTTAAGGTAGCATCTCTCAACAATTTATCAAGACTGTAGACGCTGAGTAGGTGTCTTAATCATAGATATTTCCTAAAGAATTACTAAAATAAAAATACCTCAAACTTAGATGGACAAATGATAGTGTAAATATAGCACATCTTAATTAATCGGTTATTCCATGTAATTTTAGTTGCCACTATAAACAAAAAATAAATGTAGCATTGCAAAACCAAGATCAAAGGTAATGAAGGATAGTTACCCTATTCAAAAAAAAGTCCATTTATTGCCTTAATCATAAATTTGATCATCTTGTTTCATGTATATTAAAAAATTTAAAGAAAAATTACAAATGATACATGCTTCAAATGGGCTGAAAGGTTCAACCTCTGATAAGGTGAGAAATCAGCTTTAGAAGAGTATACATTCAGACATCTACGAGTTAAATAACATTATGATCCTTAGTCGTACTATTACTATTTTCCTTGATGTCTCTTTATGAAAGGAATCTTTCCAAGATCCAAATAAATCTTATGCTCCATCATGTATTGTTTTGTCTTGAATTATATTATGTCATTAAACCATCTTCCACATATAAATGTATATAATTATTAGAGGTATTATACATTCTTGATGTTTTACATCAATAACAACATTAACTTTTGAAATCTGGACTTTCATCTTGGTGAGTTTGATGATTTCCTCAGGATGTTCAACACAATAATGCATATGCTACTTCTAATTAGAGTTGCACTTAAGAGAGTACTGCAATTAGATGACTACAAAAAAATTGTGCTCAAATGCTAAAAAATAAAATTTTAGTATTAAATTTTTTGAATTCCTTGTCCACGCCATTTGGAGGATCCGACGCAGCCTTTTCACCCGCATAGTTTAACTAAGTATCATCCTGAATAGGATCCACAAAGAGTATTAAAACTTCTCGTCAAATTGACTCCTCCAGTAATCAAACAGTATGCTGTAAAGTTAATAATGAGGTTAGGAAAGGAATGTCCATTAATCAACTATGTAACATTGATATATTTTCAGTAATCCAAGAAAGCAACATAATAAACAATTTCCAAGAAAAAGATCATACTTACATTTCCAAAAATGTAAGAAGCTTACCTTAATTTACATTATTTCCAATTCTCCTTCCCCTAAGAAAGCTAAATCCTCACCAACTTATCATATAATTTAGACTTTTGTTTTAAGGCAATGTATCTTACTAATATTCTATTTTGATTGCATCATAATAGTAATATCTCATAGCAAATCTTGTGTAAGCCTAAAGACCGTGGAGGTTGGTGTTTATTTACTAAAGACAATTTCTCCTAGTGAGTTTGTGCTTCACTAATTTAACAGTATACCTAAAGGTGAAAAAGACCACCATGTATAGAAGGAACTTGATATGAGAGGACAAAGCAGTTTGTAAGGGGGAGAACACTGATACATCAAATGTGATAGGTTTTTTATAGGCCCCTGTTCGATGTATAGATAGACCACTAATGAAATAATCCCTTGCCTCTCTCCACAACTAAAAATTAAATTGTGAGAAGAAGAGAATTTTTAGAATTTTATTGGAAGAGGTATTTGTTGTTGAATTGAACTTTCTTGAATCATAGAATCACTGTTTTAAAAAAATGAGATAACAGACCAAATACAATACTTCAAATTTAACATGCATTTTATCAACTCTAATAAAAGTTATCTTAGAATAATAGAAAACTCTTTCCCGGATAGTTTTCAATGTTTGACACTTTTAATACTTCATGGGCGCAACATCAACAAATTTGCGTCTAAATTCCGAAGTAAATGGACTTCTAAATGTGGTATTTCATTAGTTACTTTTCAAGGGACATTTCTTCATTGATCTACTATAGAATGATTCGATTGTACTGGATGCGTTAAAATTCCATCTTGACACATACCTACTCTAGAATGAGCGGATTGTAGATGCTTTTCAAATCCATCCTGTCCTAAAATTCATTAGAATGTGTAGTTTAATTTTTCATCAATATATGCAAGTTGGATCCTCTTCCTCTTTTTGTACGCACATCACACAATCTATTTTTCTATGTCTCAACTATAATTTCTTAGCCATAACCAAATGCAGATAGACTTTCCAATCATATTAGAAGAATGATGCTCAATAATAAAAGCTTTAGATAATATATTATTTTGAGCATTAACTGAGATGAATTTTAAAAGGTCATCACCACAATAATAAGTTAACAACACATAAAAGCGACCATTTATGAAAGAGGAGACTATATGGCTACAATTGAATGCAAAATACACCATTCGGTTGTAAGTTGACATTTTAGCACCAGACATGTAATAATTAGCAAATACTGAAAATCAACAGATGTCCGACATGTCTATTGGGAATCATAATCATGTTGATAACCTTTCCAAATATCTTCTTCTCGAAAATTTATGAGGAATGTAGTTGGGAAAGGCAATTTCAGGGAGATCTAAAATAAATTAAACATGGCAAGATTTCCAAATAGAGAAAGGAGACAAAATGAGAATAATACATTAGCAGACAAGTTTTTATAATGAATTATGAATGATGGCAAACCGCTATCAGGGTTTTTTTGTACTTGAATGTTAGTGTATTTAAATTCTTATCATCAAAGTAAATGAGAAAAATACATTTAAAAACAGGAAGAAAGAAGAGTAAAATGATAAACATACATATTTTAAGATTTGAAAGTAACTTTGTACTTGGAAGGGTGTTAATCATCAAGATAAAAGGCAGAGAATCAATGGAAGTCCATAACAAAGTCAATTGATTTCGATACACAATTCTTCTCTTTATTGCATTACCTAATTTTACAAAGTAATTGATTTGGATACACAAGTCCCATTTTTACTACATTACCCAATTTGTTATTGTCTGTACCTCAAATTTTGCAATTGCTATAACAATTAAAATCATAAATAAGATATTGAAAATAGAGATAAGATAGAATAAAAAATGCAGAAGTAAAAAAGTTGTTGATAACCAACCCAATTATTATCCACCATGCTTTCTTAGTTGAATTCTATTTAGATTCCATCAATGGATTCTTTCAATGATTAACAAAACTTCATAGTCTTGTTGATTTGTACATGTTGATGAAGATTTACATTGCAGAGATATTTTACACCAAAGTTGGAAAATTCCGTCACTATACCCACTTCGAATTCAAAATTTGTATTGTAATTTTCTTTCTGCCATTAATGCAACCATATGTTGTGGGTATTCCACTTCTAAGTGGATTTACATTTTAAAGTGAGACTTTAACATGTGTATTGTAAAAAAAGTTTCTTTTGGGCAAAGACAGTTTTTGGGTCCATTAATATAGGAAATGTGGATATGCAACTCTAAGTAGTAATTTTCAAAGTCTTTTAAATCTTTTTTACAATTAATTATTTAATTTTAAAGTAAAATAACCAATAAATAACTTTTAAAATGTTCATCCTAATACACCAAACGACCAATTCAGAGAATTCCACTTGACTTAATGAGGAGGCTGCATCCTCTCTTATTAATAATATATAGATATAGATTGAAGAAAATAAGGTAAAAAGACGATTTTGTCTATTGTAGAATATTTTAATGAAGGGAAAAAAGTTCAAATAATATTTCTAAGGCCTTTCACCCTTTTAATATAACCAATTTAACCGCACATGCTTCGCACGTGTAACGTTTGATTATTTAAAATTAAATAATTTTGTGTATTGTAGAGATTTTTAATAAAGTTTAAAAGTTCACATCACTTTTCAAAAAAAAAATATTGCACTTTAATATAATAATGTAAACATAAACATATACACACATATATATTTTATCAGTTTCAAGTGGTTGATGGATCATCACTTTTGCGTTTGCGTACCTCTTTCCCTTGTAGCCACAGGCTAAGAGAGACACATCAATTTAAACCATATTTGTGTTACGATTTGTTTATATTTAAAATCTTTCCTTACTTTTAAAGTCAAATCTTTACAAAATTATTAATTACATTCTTTTTACGTAATTAAAACTTTTAAAAAACTGGTACTTCTTAAAGTTTTCTTATTCTCATAGTTTTACATTTATTTTTAAAATTTTCAAATCTTCTTCGATTCAAATTTAGTTGATTTAGAATTCTTAAACTAATGAAAAAAGTATCGGTTGTCATTAATTTTGATGACTTCTAATAAAGAAAGATTTACCATAAATATATTTTAATTAATTTTTAACTCTTAAATTAGGAATAAATATTGAAATTCTGATGACTTCTAATAAGGAAAGTTTTTTACCATAAATATATTTAATTAATTTTAAACTCATAAATATTAAAAAAATAGTGAAAAGACGATTTTTTCTAAAGTAAGGACTTTTAAGGAAGGAGTCCAAACAACATTTTTAAGGCCCTTTACAATTTTAATATATTATAGATTATCGATATAGATAACTATAATACATTTTAATATGCTTCTAATACATCTATAATGCATACATAATTCACTTTTAATGCATAGTACAGTTGTTATATGTCAGGATCCTAATCCGGGCCTTGTCATGAGGGGCACCCCAAGCCTACGAAGGCATGACATGACCCCTTAGCTTCAGGGGAGGATTTACGGGGGTATATAAGGCTTCCGGGAACCCTGTAACTTACGTTCGGATCTTGTATTTATATTAAGAAGTATAGTAAATATATAAAAGTTTTTAAGTATGAGAGCCACAATTAATTGTGCTATTGGTCTAGTGGAAAGGAAGGTTCTTGTTGGAGCGCTTGTGCCATTTTGGTTGTGGATTCTTGTCAAGACCTAAACCGAGGCTCTGGCTGTGACGGACCTCCCAAACCAGAAGGCCCAAGAGACCCCTTAGCATACTATCATAAGAATAATTCATACATAAATCAAAGTGCGAAAAATATAATAATATTCAATGGAAACTTATAATCCAAAATGTTTCAACAAAATTATGATAATACAATACTCAATTCCGTTCTACACCAGTCTATGAAGCCTCTACTGAATTGAAAACACTAGTCTGACTAAACCGGGAAAAAGCCCCCAGCCAAAAAATAAAATTAATTGAGATTATATATAGATAGAATGTCTTCTGGTGTAAGTGAGGCTCACCAAATTATGAAAGTCTGGAACCAATCTACTACTGAGCTGGACCACGAAACAGAGCCTCTGAACTTGTATATAGAGGTCAATACACGAAAGTACTGGTATGTAGAACAATTCAAAAATAACACATATTTCATGTAAAATAAGTGAAAGCATTATGAAAAAGAGAGAGAGAGAGAGAGAAACACATGGGCATAATCAGTGAGCTTGAAAACATTCTCGTAAGTCATGACTCAACTCTTTGTTTTACTTTTGAAATAGACAGTACACTCTATATTTCTTATTATCCCACGGGCTATATAGAATCTTCCTTGACTCGGTGGCCAAGCCCCCAATTCAAGTTTTCCGCCAGGATTGGAGTATGTAATAAGCACTAATTATGCCTCTTTGCACGAAATATCATGTCACAAGAAAAGTATATACCTCCTTGCATGATATACCTTTTAATCAAAAGAAACCGCATCGGTAAAATACAGTTTTGGGCTATGAGTTATCTGAACTAGTGCCTTCTTCGAGTAACTATCTATCTCTCTTTAAGCCCAATTTTAGTCCTTTAAAACCATGCTTCATGCTTTTAAATCATTTATCTATTTTATGTTAAGGGCATCTCATGATAGGTATCGTCAGGCCTATACTTACAAGCCATATCATGTCATGTCATAATCATAGCTCTTTCATTCAAAAATCATGTAGATGACTACCCAAAATATTCAAACATCACACAAGAGAGTTTTTATTTCAAATACATATAAAAACTTATGCAAAACACTCTCTTTTCAAGTCTTTAACACATAGTGGCCAACTCTTTCATAAATTACATGCAATTCTTTTATTTAATATGAAGAGCATATATATAACAATAAAAACCCTCTCATCACATCATAACCAACGTCACATCCATAAATGACATTAAAATATTGACACATACTTTAGGACGTACAATTGAACAACCCATAACAAGTTAAATCAAACAAATTTCACGTTGAGAGGGAAATTTCATGAATATCACTCTCATATTGATTCTCAAAAACATATAACACTTAAACACATAGATATAATTCAAATCTATGGAAAATTTCATGATAATCTCATAAAAAGGGGTTCATGATGCATGTTCTTCAAAGTGTTTTCAAAATCCTTCTTATATACATAATTTCATGCCTTTAAAACTTGCGCCGATGAGGTTTAGGATATCCCCACATACCTTTTGAAAAAGAAAAATCAAAGAGAATGTATCAAAATTGGCCCTTTAGAGAGTAGAATCCTCAAAGGCTACGTAGTTTCTCCCCTCTTGCATATGTAATGAGATTTGAGGATTTGAGAAGTGATATAACACATCTTAAAACCCTAATTTCATGTATATATGATTAGGAATGGTTATAGGATGGTAAAAGACCTAATTTCTCTTAAAATAACTCAAAATAGAGCACTTTTTGACACTCGGGAAAGGCTTGGCAGTGCATGGACAAATCCAACCTCAAGGTTGGCGGAGAACAACCAAATCCAACCCATTCCAATGGGAATTTGGTGATTCCC
The DNA here is from genome assembly GCF_002878395.1 of Capsicum annuum. Classification (NCBI taxonomy): domain Eukaryota; kingdom Viridiplantae; phylum Streptophyta; class Magnoliopsida; order Solanales; family Solanaceae; genus Capsicum; species Capsicum annuum. The sequence goes on from NW_025889749.1 coordinate 92,220, forward strand.
TCATGGAGCAGGCCTAAAGCGGACCCTAGACAAGATCCCCACTCAAGCACTCATAGCTTGTGACTCCGAACTTGGATTGACGAACGGTCGGTGGAGTTGGAAAGAAGACTAAAAAGGGATTTAATTTTATATATTATGGGTCATATAAATCCTCATATTCTAGGAGTAATAGCTGTGGTAAGTTGATCCAAGAAAAATCACCGACTAAAACTCAATCGATAAGAAAGTGCTCAACTTAACTTCGAGCTAGGAGATTTTTATGACGCATAATCATCTTGAAAGATATTCTAACACTAAATCATTGTCATTCATATTTATTTCCAACTAGAAACCATTGGATTCAGGTCTATATACATCGAGAAGATGGTTCAACTTTAGTCCAAAAAAATGGGGTGTTACATTTCTAACCCCATTAATCATTTTTTTTTTGTATTTTTATTTTTTCCGTGGAACCCACAAACATAAAATTCTAGATCCGCCTCTGATTAGATTTATATCATAAGCATAGTAAGATAAAAAAGTTGTGGAACTCTACCCGTTAAATGAAAGAGTTTGATAAATAATGAAATAAAGTTTGGACACCAAATTCAAATCCATAAAAACAATAACCCAAATAAAGTAGTGTCCATGTCTTAAGAACAAAATTCAAAATAACAACCCACACAATCTACGAAGCCTCTAACTTTAACAACAACTCCTAAGTCAGGATATGACTACAATTCTACCATAAAACCAAGACATATATGTGAAAAGTACAAATGCCTTCCGGATGATAAAGGGTTGACCACTTCAAAAGCTGTCCAATAAGAATACCGAACCACCTAACGTTGCACAAGATCACAAGAAAAGCCCTCGAAACTTATATCATGAAATGATGTGGCATCCGAGGACGGTCAGTACAATAAGTACTAATATGAAACCCAATAAATGGGACAATATATATACCTTTACAAAAAACCAGTCATAAATCATATGCACAACCAATATAAATGTAATAGGATGCCGGGATAGGGGCAAGGGATAGGAAATATGAGCATTTTAAAGCTTAATCCTAAAATATCTACGTAGCTCATACTGACCTAAAGTCACCCATAACTTATATAGGTTTGGTTCCCCTTACCAGAAGGGTCCCAGTCTATGTTAGTCGCATGTACCAAGGAATGGCTAAAGACACCAAGGTGATAGCTGTTCAAAATTGTAACGCCCCGGAAAATGGGTCCCGAAGCGTCACACGGTGCTTGAGGCTACGAGTAGCCCCAAGCTAATCCTTTGAGCCATTTTCATTCAGTTCAACACAAATCAACGGGGTTTCTATAAATAACCCTCAAATATCAACAGAGTAATCATCATCCAAGAATAAAATAATTTCAGAAAGATAACAAAATACGACTTATTAGTTAACTCCCAGCATCTATACTAGTCTGATAAGCCTCTAAGAAAATCAATAAAACAAGCGAGCCATTGAGAGATGCCCCAACTGACTCATACTTAGTTATCAAATGTAAATAATTCTGTGAAACCAACATTAGACATCACGTCCTCGGAACATGAGGACTCACCACAACAGAGGATGTAGAACAGCGTACCCAAAGAATCACTGTCGAACCTAGAACTAAGCACCTGAACCTACATTTCGAGAAAATGCAGCCCACATCCGAAGATGTGGGTCAGTACCATAGAAAGGAACCGAGTATATGGGGGTGTATGCAGTTGTATAAACATCATCATCATAAATATTTATAAGAAATATGCAGGATGTATGAAAGACTCATATAGCCTGAAGAAAATCATCATAATCATGAGAGGATGAAATAAGTACAATAACACATGTGAGTCATCATATAATTTGTCAATCACTTTCAATTCATCAAGAATATCAATTCTCATAATGTAAATATCATTTAAATCTTTTGAAAGAATAACTTTCACAATTGCACTTTCAAATCACTTCACTATTCACCATAGACACAAGGAAACACACACACTGGGAGATCCTATAACCGACATAAACCATGTGAGCTACATAGAATCCAACGTACAACCCACGTTGGGGAGAGCCGTCCTATCCTTGCCATCGGAGTAGGACTATCAATATCAAATCCACACAAACTAGTGATCACTATATAAATCAGCCTCAGGCTCACTCCTATGAGGGCACGTAGTTCTAGGGAAGTAAGGTCTCTTTATACCTCCCACTCGGTGCTAAAGATTTCTTCCAGACTTAGCTCAGATTATTTCAAAGACAATCCACAACAAAATAATTTCAGTAATATATAAATATACATCGGGAGCCATCATGCTTCCCATCTATCAAAATCAACCACGTTGTGGATTTCTTTCATACTTGAGTTCAAAACAACTCCATTAAGACCAAAAGGTCAAATCATTCAAAATATCTCAAATATTCAACATCAACGTGCTTATAACACACGCTTTCTCAAAAAAACACAATTTTCAATGGAGATTCACGACCCAAATATCAAAATCATGATAAATATCGTTCAAGATTCATCCTTTATATCTCCATACATGTAAATTCATCTATAAAAATCATAAACATCAAGATTTCATAATAATCATCATAAGATATGGGTTCATGCTTCAAATTTGTAAAAATCAAATAAAAATCATGCCTTTGTAAAGAAAATTACTTTTGGGCACAAGAACGAAACAAAGTTCTTGTTGAAAAACCCCACATACCTTGAATAATGAAATTTGGATCGATACTCGTTTTTGAGATGTTAATCATGTCTTTGAATGATGGTTCTTGGAATTCTTGAACTAGGAACTTGGAATTTTGAATAAATTTGCAGAATTAATGGTGAACTTTGGAGGGTCTTGAAGTTGGATGTAGGAGCTTGGGGTTTTATTTTTGAGGGAGTGTGATGAAATATAACATATAATGCTTCTAATAGGCTTTAATATAGGGTTTGGACGGATTTTGGGTGAGGGGGAATGACCAAAACGCCCCTAAAAATAAAAAAAATTCTCGAATATGTCTTTTGGTGGACTGTTTTGATAGTCTGAAGTAGATTAACCATAAAATTTTACTCCGATATTCAAATCATTGTGTACGGAGTTATGATCATTTGAAGTTGACCCAAAAATTCACTTTTGATAGGCGGAAGTAGATCAACCATAACTTTTTACTCCGATAGACAAATTGGATGAAACTAATTTCATTGGAAAGAGGACTCATAGACCTTTCCGTTGATATATAGTAGATCCCACAGATTATTATGTACAAGGATTTATGATGGTTTAAATTTGGAGCAAAAATACGCTAGGCCTCAGTACTTTTTCCTGCACGTTTTACTGTTCACTACTATTCACAGTTCGATTGGAATGTTCATAACTCATCGCTCGGGTGTCCGTTTTGGATGATCCACATATCGTTGGAAATATTATTCGATAATCTATGCAATGGTGGATCATAATCTAAGATATTTCGCATGGAAAATTTGTAATTCCTTCTAGAAGATAGAACCCAACACGTTTACACACAAAATTTCAATGAAAAATTTCTTGGGGTATTACATCATCCCCCCCTTGGAAACATTCATCCTGGAATGACGCTAGACATGCCAAGATTAGGCAGGGAATAGAGCATACAGATGAAACCATTTGTTAGACTCATCACCACATCGTTTCTCACTCCGAATGCAACATAGAATGCATAAATTCAAAAAACTACAGCTGAACACATAATAAATGACAGCTGAACTGCTGCAACTTTTATCAAAAGTGCATGATTTAGGAAAGAACGGTACCTTCAGCTTGATCGGAGTTCGCAGAAAATAGGTGCGGGTACTTGGATCGCATATCCGTCTCAGCTTCCTAAGTTGAACCCTCAACAGATTGGTTTCGCCACAACACCTTGACCAAGGGAACTTCTTTGTTCCTTAGTCTTCGGACACTGAAATCAAGAATCTCAACAGGAATCTCATCAAAAGAAAGATTTTCTTGAATGTCAGAACTCACAGAGGAATCCACTACCACAACATCGCTAATATGCTTTCTAAGCATGGAGACATGGAATATTGGATGAACAGAGGACAACTCGGAAGGCAACTCGACTTCATAAGATACCTTACCAACACGACTAAGAATTTTGTAAGGACCAACATAATGGAGACTAAGCTTCCCCTTCTTTCCGAATCTCTTTACCCCACTCATGGGTGAAATTTTTAGATACACTAGGTCACCAACTTCAAACTCAAGGTCTCTCCTTCTAACATTCGCATATGACTTCTGACGACTCTGCGCAGTTTTCAACCTTTCCCTAATCAACTTAAATTTTTCCATAGCCTCAAATACCGAGTCAGGACCACTCATAGCCTCTTCACCCACCTCGAAATAACCTATGGCTGATCTACACTTTCTCCCATATAAGGCTTCAAATGGAGCCATGCCAATACTAGAGTGAAAACTGTTATTGTAAGCAAAATCTATCAACGGTAAGTGATCATTCCAACTTTCCTTAAAGTCAAGTGCACAAGCTCTCAACATATCTTCTAAGGTCTGGATGGTCCGCTCAGCCTGACCATCGATCTACGGATAAAAAGCAGAACTCAAAAGCACTTGGGTACCAAGAACCTTCTGAAAAGCTTTCCAAAATTGCGAAGTGAACTGAGTACCCCTATTCGAAATAATAGATAAGGGAACTCCATGCAGTCTGACTTTCTCTTGAATATACAATCTAGCGTAATCCTTAGCAGTATATAAAGTATGAACAGGCAAGAAATGAGCAGACTTAGTCAACCTATCAACCACAACCCAAATGGAATCATGATGGCATCGGGAAGAAGGTAAACCAATCATGAAGTCTATATTTATCTCTTCCCACTTCCAGGTGGGAATACTAAACTCTTGCATCATACCACCAGGTCTTTGGTGTTCAACCTTAACCTGTTGGCATGTTGCACACTTAGCTACAAACGCTGCTATATCTTTCTTCATGCCACTCCACCAATAGATTTCCCGCAAGTCTTGGTACATCTTAGTGGAACCAAGATGAATAGAATATCGTACCCCGTGCGCTTCAGCCATAATCCTCTGTCTTAGATCATCAATATTCGAGACACATAATCTACCCTACAATCTCAACACACCATCTCCCCCTTGGGAGGAAATCTCTACTTTTTGGTCCTTGACTGACTCCTTCAGTCTGACCAAACTAGCATCTAAGTATTGCTTTTCCTTTACTTTCGAAACCAAGGAGGATTCGGAACTACTCTGAACCCCTATACTACCTTCAATAGAGTCAAACAATCTAACCCCCAATCTAGCCAAATGATGTACATCACGAGGCAACTTTTTCTTAACTTCTACCACATGTGAAACACTACCCATGGACACTCTACTTAGGGCATCCGCCATAATATTGGCCTTGCTCGAATGGTACAACACACTCATATCATAGTCCTTTAACAATTCTAACCATCGTCTCTACCTAAGATTCAATTCTCTCTGGGGAAACACATACTTCAGACTCTTATGATCAGTGAAAACATCAACATGGACACCATACAAATAGTGTCTCCAGATTTTCAAAGCAAACACAATAGCGGCCAACTCAAGCTCATGGGTGGGGTAATTTTTCTCATGGGGTTTCAACTGTTTAGAAGCATAAGCTATCACCTTACCCTTTTGCATCAATATGCAACCCAACCCAACTCTCGAAGCATCACAGTACACCACAAAACCATCAACACCATCAGGCAAAGTCAAAACAGGGGCTGAAGTGAGTCGAGTCTTCAACTCCTGAAAACTCTTCTCACAAGATTCGGACCATAAGAACTTTACTTTCATTTGGGTCAACCGAGTGGTAGAAGATGCTATAGAGGAGAAAACCTCAACAAAATGGCGGTAATAGCCAGCTAAACCCAAGAAACTTCGGATATTAGTAGGAGAAATAAGTCTAGGCCAATTTCTAACAGCTTCGATCTTTTGGGGATCAACTCTAATACCCTAAAAAAAAATGATATGACCCATTAAAGCAATTGACCTTAGCCAAAAATCACACTTACTGAACTTGGCAAACAACTTGTGATCTCTAAGGGTTTGTAAGATAGTTCAGAGATGATCAGAATGTTCATCCTCACTACGGGAGTACACCAGTATATAGTCGATGAACACTATGACAAACATATCCAGATAAGGTCTGAACACTCGATTCATGAGGTCCATGAAAGTTGCTGGGGCATTAGTTAACCCGAAAGACATAACAAGAAACTCAAAATGGCCATAACGAGTTTAAAAAGCGGTTTTTGGGATGTCACACTCCCTAAATTTGAGTTGATGATAGTTGGAATGAAGGTCTATCTTTGTGAAATAACTTTCACCTTGCAATTGGTCGAACAAATCATCTATTCTTGAAAGGGGGTACTTATTTTTTACGATGATGAGGGCCACTCCCTCCTCACGATCTAGTCTGACCCTGTCCGTGCTGCTTCGACCTAGCTCTCTTATTCTCTCTCATTCTATCTCTCTCCTTAATCTTGTCTGCCTCAATCTATTGGGCATGAGTCATCATCCTAAAAAGATTCATCTCACTATTCAACATAGCAGACCTACACTCTTTAACCACATAACTAGACACTCCAGTCATAAATGATAACGCTCAATCTACAGCTCTCGTGGGAGTGTAAAGCGGTCGTTAGCAAATATAGAACCCAACCTGGGTTGGGTATCGATCCCACAGAGAATAGCTTGGCCAACAAGCAAGAGAAATTACTAGACTTTTAGTGCAAGTCTCGTAGGAAAGGGGGGATTGTAGTATGTAACCAAAACAAGAATGTAAGAACTGAAAATAGCAAAATAAAGAGAGATTGTCACGTGTGTTGTAAACAATGAGAATTGAGGCGTTGGGGTTATGTCCACCTTCTGAGGTATACGTCTCTATTGGCTATGAGTGTGTAGAGTCTTGACATGTAATTGCTTATAGAGAATTGTAGTCGATGGTAAATCCAAGCGTCTCTCGACCTAAACAAGGACTATTTCACTTTAACTCTCTCGAGCTTAAAGCGTGACTAACGGTACGAATTCTCCAAGAAGTTAGTCCAGGTACGGCACTAGCTTTTTAATAGGAAAGGGTGTCCTACTACCTTGACATTATCTCTTTTCCAGACAAATAACTTTTCTCTCGAACAAGTCAGATGTTAGACTGGCGTTGGTCTATGCGTCTTCTTTTCTAGACAAATAACCTTTCTCTCGAACAGGTTAGATGTTAGAATGGCGTGTTCTTGTGTTTGAACCGCAAAGAATGTAGATTTAAGATGAAGAGAATAATGATATAAGCAATATACTTGTCTTGAACTCACAAACTCATAGCTATAGATAGTAACTCATTCGGCTTCCATAACCCCAACTAAGAGATTTAGTTACCCATGAATGCGAAGGATATCACGTTTTGCATGGTGGATGGCGTGAATAGTAGGTGTTTGGCGTGTGGTTTTAGTGATTCCGTAGCAAGTAACGATTCTCTTGTTGTGGAATTTAAGAGTAGAAGAATGAAGAATTGAGAATGGGTTGTAGGAAGATGTCTTAATTGTAAGGAGATGAATGAATTGTCAGAATGTCTCCCCCCCCTCCTAAATCTCTAACATGATAGGGTATTTATAATACTCCTATCCTACTCCTACTAAACTAATAAAATAAATAACCAAATCCTAATATACTAATGAAATCCTTGACCCAATTGTACTAGGGTAAGGTTACAAAATTATAATCCAAATAGAATGATGAAACACATAACCTAATTGCACTAGGTTAATGTATTATGGCAAAAATCCAGCTTTGTGTCTGTAAGTCCCAAAGTCTTCAGAAATGCTGTTTTAGCCCGGGACAGATTTTCCATGCAGCAGATTTAGTCCTTTATGCGTCCAGCTCCTTTCCATCTCGTTTGTGAGCTTTCTTTTGCGTCAAGTAAGCCATAAATTGCTGTATTTTGCATCATTTATACCTGAAACTTTCCTAATCACATTTGTTAGCTCATTTACAGGAAAAAGGACTAAAAGTGTACGAAATAGATAATTAGTTCTCGAAACTAGGCTAAAATATGGGCAAAATATATTGATATAGGCGCGTAATTTCGCCTATCATCAATAAACTTACTCATACTAGCCTGATTATCAGCCACTAAGTCAGGAGCATACTTGGCCAACTGATTGAAATTTAGAAAGTACTCCTCAATAGTCATAGAGCCCTGTCGTAGGTTCATAAACTCTTCCACCTTCACTTTTCTCATCTCCAAAGGGAAAAACTTATCCAAGAATGCATCCTGGAACTCTTGCTAAGTTATAAGGACATCTCCCTAACCTCTACCTTTTCTCCAAGCAACAACCCAGTCATAAGCAAGGTCTTTCAACCTATACGCAGCCAAATCCACACTATGTTCCTCAGATACATGCATCAACTGAGTAATCTTTCGCACCTCTTCTAAAACCAATCGTGGATCCTCATCAGACTTGGACCCATAAAATTTTGGCAAATTCATCCGCATGAAGTCACGAATCCTGGCAATAGCTGAATCATCTCCCTGCTGTAGTGGAGCCAGGGCCAGGTTGTCCTAAACATTTACAGTAACAGCTTGGGCCAGCGCCTGAAAGGCTGCTCGAAATTCAGTATGAGACATATTTTTATTTAATGGGTCAGCGGGTTGAGGTTACTGACCATCATTATTTTTTCTCGCTCGACGTGAAGAAATATTTCTGAAAGAGGAGAGCACGAATCAATAGCAGAGAGAGACACTTCAAGCACGATAGACTTCTAAAAGTAAGAATCACACTTTTTCCTAAAACGTCTTGTAGCCTCTTGCTCATAGATGTGGCACCCTACACACCGATGATCAAGACTCTACTTAATGTGGCTTGTCAGACTCCCTAGGACACCTTAAAACCTTAGGCTCTGATACCAATTTTGTAAAGCCCCGAAAAATGGGTCCCGAAGCGTCACACGGTGCTTGAGGCTACGAGTAGCCCCAAGCTAACCCTTTGAGCCATTTTCATTCAGTTCAACACAAATAAGCGGGGTTTCCATAAATAACCCTTAAATATCAACAAAGTAATCATCATCCAAGAATAAAAAAATTTCAGAAAGATAACAAAATATGACTTATTAGTAAACTCCCAACATCTATACTAGTCTGACAAGCCTCTAAGAAAATCAATAAAACAAGCGAGCCATTGAGACATGCCCCAACTGACTCATACTCAGTTATCAACTATAAACAATTCCGTGAAACCAACATCAGACATCACGTCCTCGAAATATAAGGACTCACCACAATAGAAGATGTACAACAGTATGCCTGAAGAATCACTGTTGAACCTAAAACTGAGCACCTGAACCTACATTCTGAGAAAATGCAGCCCACATTCGAAGATGTGGGTCAGTACCATAGAAAGGAATCAAGTATGTGGGGGTGTATGCAGTTGTATAAATATCATCATCATAAATATTTATAAGAAATATGCAAGATGTATAAAAGACTCACATAGTCCGAAGAAAATCATCATAATCATGAGAGGATGAAATAAGTATAATAACACATGTGAGTCATCATATAATTTGTCAATCACTTTCAGTTCATCAAGAATATCAATTCTCATAATGTAAATATCATTTAAATCTTTTGAAAGAATAACTTTCACAATTCCACTTTCAAATTACTTCGCCATTCACCATAGACATAAGGAGAGGTCTGACTGACCATCGAGCTAGTGATGGACCGTCGCACCCTACCATCACATCAAGGCAGTGAGTCTACTCTCTGGCTAAGTGCGGCAGAGAGGTCTGATAGACCATCATGATAAGGCAAAAAGTCCCAATTTTGGCTAGGTACGACGGTGAGGACCGACGAACCGTCGACGCTGTGATGGACCGTTGCACCCCACTATTGCATATCCCAATCAGAAATATTAAGTCATTTCAAAAAGGGTTTTTTGGTCTTTTTACATCTTTTTAACACCCTGATATATCCAAAATGAAGCAGATAGCTTCATTCTTTATCCAAACATCTTAAGAGCTAGGGTTTCTCCCTCGAGAACAAATCTAAATCTTTCTCTAAGAAATTTAAGAACTCACTATAGATTCTACAAATTGAGTTGAGATTCGAGTTCCCCAAGTCAAGGGCATCAAGAACTTCCTCTCTAGAGTAAGGAGAAGTATTTCAAACAAGCTTGTTTATCTAATTACATAATCTAAGGTATGTGGGGTTTTGAACAAGGATAATCCTTTCATCCTTATGCCCAAAAGCTTATTTTAAACTATAAGTTTTCTGCAATTTATGAGATTTTACAGGAAATTGAATTAGTATTTTTCACCCATTATCATTGGTTGCAAGCTCTTGATGTTTCCCATAAATTGAAATTCAAATAGCATGATTTTACATTATTTCTTAAGAAATTGAAGCTGGGTTATACCCTATATTGTTATCCCTTGAGAATTTAATAGTTTTAATGATTGAAGTACATGAGTATGTTGAGATTTTAAGACTAATTGTTGTAACTTCCAGATTTCTATATGATATATGAATCCATGTGATGTCTAGTATGCATTTTGATGAGTCTTAACTTGAGATTGAATTGTGGGTCATTAAGCCCTACTTGAGATTTTAGTTTTTATGAACTTTTGTGCTATAAGCACCCATGATTTGAGTATTTTGAGATTATTGAGAAAGCTTTGACCTTAATGGTCATAGTAGCTTTGAAATCCATTTTACTACATGAGATTACAGATTTTATAGTTGGATTCTTATAAACCATGAGATTATTTTAAAGTGGATTTCCATGAGATAGTGCTGCTAACTAAAGGGAGTGGTATTTAGGACCAAGTTGCGTAAGTTACTATGGTTTCATACCCAAGAACTATGTGCCACCATAGGATTGAGATTTATGGGCCTGAGGCCGAGATAAGTGATCACTGAGTTGAGGTTATACTCCTATGACGCCTCTCCCCAATGTGAGGTTTCTTCCTTAGGAGGACAAGATGTTAGAATCCTTATAGCTCGCATGGTTTATGTCGGTTAAGAGAACCTCCCTAAAGTATTTTTCCTTGAGATGAGATATTTTCCTTAATAGAAGTCAATTTTTTTTCCTGCTAGTAAAAAGTAAATAAACAGCTTTTGAGTATTTTTTTCTCTAATAGTAAGATTTTTAGAATAGTTTCTTGAAGTAAAATCCAAGAAGAAAGTAGTTTTCTCTTCTAGTAAGAGTTGATAATCAGTTTTTAAGCCAAAGTTATATAATCCTGAGTTCCAAGAGTCCTGAGTCTAAAAGAGTTTTAAGTTCTTGAGCATTAAAAAAGTTTTACTCTCCATGAGATATATGCATGAGTTTGAAAGTATTGTTTAAAGCTTCCTTTAGTCTTCGAGTAATGAGAATAAGAGGAGAGTACAGATTTTAAATCTAAAGTATAATGACTCATGAGATTTGTGTTACATGCTTTATTCTAAATGATTTATGATCTTCACATTTTAGACTTATTCAAGCCGTGTGAGTAATTCCTATTTGCATGCATGATTTAATTTAAAGAGTATTGATATTGTTTTATGTAAATGTATACACCCCCATATACTCGGTACATTCCCAAGTGCTGATCCACATATATGTCTATATGATACATTGTCTTATAATGTAGGTTCAGGTGCTCAGTCCCAGCCTCGTTAGTGATTTTTGAGTACCTTTGTCTACATGTCCACAGTAGTGAGTCCTCATGGTCTGAGGACCTATCTTCAGACATTTTAGTATTTTAGTAGATATGCTATTGCTTTCAGTTCAGTTTGAGTCAGTTGGGGACCTGTCCCAATGGCTCTCTAGTTAATGGAGTAGTAGAGGCTTTGTCAGACTAGCTCTCAGATTGTTAGTATGTTGAGATTTCAATTTTTGTGGTCATTTAGACTGCATATTTTCTTCATATTTCCTATTATTTGATATGACAGTATCAGTGTTTTATTTATTTCATCTCAAAATGAGTTATTATATATAGTAATAGGCTCAAAGGGTTCGCTAGGGGCTACTTGTAACCTTAAGCACTGTGTGACATCTCGGGAGGTGATTTTGGGTTGTTACAAACTTGGTATCCGAGCCTAAGGTTTAAGGAGTCCTAGGGAGTCTGACAAGCCACATTTAGTAGAGTCTTGATCATCAGTGTGAAACGCATCACATCTATGAGCAAGAGGCTACAAAATGTTTTAGGAAAAAGTTGTTTCTTTCTTTCAGATTCTTTCGTACCTACTATTGTCCCTCGCATCTAATAATTCATACTCTTCTATTTCAGAAAATGCCTCCCCGAAGAGCGAACACCCACAGAAATGATAATGAGCAACCCCAGCCCATTGATCCCTTAAATGAGATAGTGTCTCTTGCTAAGTTTTAGGCGGCCTTTCAGGCGTTAGACTAAGTAGTCACAGCTAATGTTCAAGCCAATAACCAGCCCGCAGTTGTGAATTAGCAAGGAGGTGATTTAGTTGCTGCTAGGATTCGTGATTTTATGCGGATGAATCCACCAGAGTTTTATGGGTCTAAGACAAGTGAGGACCCATAGTTACACTTTGAGGAGGTGAGGAAGATCACGTAGGTGATGCATGTTTTTGAGGAAGAAAGTGTTGAGATGGTGTCTTACAGGGTGAAATACATTTCTTATGACTGGGTTGTAGCGTAGAAGAAGGGTAAAGGTGAGGGTGTTTCTCCTATGATTTGATAGGTGTTCCAAGATGCCTTCTTGGACAAGATTTTTCCACTTGAGATAAGGGAAGCAAATATTGAGAAGTTTACAAACTTAAGGAAGGGCTTCATGACTGTTAAGGAGTACTACTTGAAGTTCACCAGTTGGGCAAGTATGCTCGTGATTTGATTTCTGACACCCGAGCTAGTATGAGCAAGTTCGTGACAGTTGTTTCTGGTTTGGTACTAAAAGAGTGTAGGATGGCTAGGTTGATGATGTATGCATACAGATAAAGGAAGATAAGATAAGGGAGAGAGATAGAGTAAGGGGTAACAAGAGGACTAGATCCAAGCAGCATGAGTATAGTTAGGCTAGGTCCTATAGAGGAAACCGCCCACAGTTCCAGAGTTGTTCATCTATGCCAGCGCATTCATCATCTAGTGCTCCCACGCATAGAGACAGGTAGGAGTAAGGGCATAGGTCTTCTATGTCTAGGTTGCAGAACAGTCTAAGTAACAGACCCTACTATTCTCCTTGTGCTAAGTATGGTAGAGATCATCCCGGTGAGTGTTTAGTAGATTAAAAGAGTTGTTTTGGTTATGGAAAGCTGGTCCACATACTTAGAGATTGTTCGCATGCTAGGCAGGGGAACAGAAATGCCCGACCTCAAGCACAGACTACTAGTACACCAGCTCCGGTACCCCATCCCGCCTGTGCTCAGGGCACTTCATCTAGCACTGCTGGTTGTCAGCGCCACAATAAATTCTATGCCTTACCATCCCATCAGGAGCAGGAGGACTCTCCCAATGTTGTTACTGGTATGCTTCGTGTCTTTTGCTTTGATGTTTATGTGTTGTTGGGCCCCGGGTCAAGTTTCTCCTATGTGAACCCACTTATAGTTGTGAATTTCAAAATGAGTCCTGAAAAGATTCTTGATCCTTTCCTGGTATCTACACCAGTAGGGGAGTCAGTTGTTGCTAAGCAAGTGTATAGAAATTATCCTGTTACTATTCTTCATAGAGTCATACTTGCTGATTTGATAGAGTTAGACATGGTGGATTTTGACCTTATTCTGGGTATGGATTGGCTTTATTCTTGTTATGCATCTATAGACTGTCATACCCATGTGGTCAAGTCTCAGTTTCCTAGTGAACCAGTTTTTGAGTTGTCTGGGATTTCAGTATCTCCCAAGAGTCATTTTATCTCCTATCTCAAAGCCAAAAAGCTAATGTCTAAAGGTTGCATCTATCACCTAGTTAGAGTTAAAGACACTAAGTCTGAGGCTCCAACTATTCAGTCTGTCAACATTATTAATGAGTTTCTTGATATTTTTTCAGAAGATCTCCTAGGGGTACCTCCCGATAGAGAAATAGAATTCGGAATTGACCTTCTTCCCAACACTCAGCCCATTTCTATTCTGCCATTTGTATGGAACCTACAGAGCTTAAGGAGTTGAAAGAGCAACTCAAAGATATTTTAGATAAAGGTTTGATAAGGCCCAACATTTTTTCTTGGGGTACACCTATTTTATTCGTGCAAAAGGAAGATGGTTCTTTACGTATGTGCATTAACTATCATCAACTTAATTAGGTTATAGTCAAAAATAAATATCCTCTGCCGAGAATTGATGACTTTTTTGATCAGTTACATGGTGAAAGTTATTTATCCAAGATAAACATTAGATCTGGCTATCATCAAGTTAAAGTGAGGGAATGTGATATTCCAAATATAGCCTTCCGAACCTGCTATGGTCACTTTGAGTTTCTAGTCATGTCTTTCGGGCTAACCAATGCCCCAGCAGCCTTTATGGACCTTATGAATCGAGTGTTCAAGCAATATCTGGATATGTTTGTCATTGTTTTCATAGATGATATCCTTGTGTACTCCCATGCAAATCATCTTAGAATTGTGTTGCAAACTCTTAGAGATCACCAGTTGTTCGCCAAATTCAATAAGTGTGAATTTTGGCTCTGGTCAGTAGCCTTTCTGGGTCATATTATTTCAGCCGAAGGCATTAAAGTTGATCCCTAAAAGACAAAAGTTGTAAGAAATTGGCCTAGACCTATTTCTCCTTTTAACATTAGGAGTTTCTTGGGTCTAGCTAGCTTCTACCGTTGTTTTATTGAAGGTTTATCTTCTATTACGTATCCCATGACCCGATTAACCCAAAACAAAGTTAAGTTCCAGTGGTCAGATTCTTATGAGAAGACTTTTCAAGAGTTAAAGACTCGACTTACTTCAGCCCCTATGTTAACTTTGCCTGATGGTATTGATGGTTTTGTGGTATATTATGATACCTCTAGAGTTGGTTTGGATTATGTATTGATGCAAAGAGGTAAGGTTATAGCCTATGCCTCTAGACAGTTGAAGCCGCGTGATAAGAAATACCCAACCCATGATCTTGAATTAGCTGTTGTGGTCTTTTCTTTGAAAATCTAGAGACATTATCTTTATAGTGTCCATGTTGATGTGTTTACTGATCAAAAGAGCCTGCAGTATGTGTTTACCCATAGGGATTTGAATCTTAGGCAAATGAGGTGGTTAGAGTTATTAAAAGACTATGATATGAGTGTGTTATATCACCCAAGCAAGGCCAATGTAGTGACAGATGCCCTTAGCAGGTTGTCTATGGGTAGTATTGCTCATGTATAGGAAGGTAAGAAAGAGATAAACTGGGTGTTAGGTTGCTTGATTCGGATGAGGAAAGTATGTTGGTGCAGAGTAGTTCTTAATCCTCTTTAGTTTCGGAAGTGAAGGAGAAGCAAGACAGAGATCCTAGTTTGGTTAGACTGAAAGAGTTAGTTAAGGACCAAAAGGTAGAGTTTTTCTCCCAAGGGTGAGATGGCGTGTTGAGATTGTAGGGTAGGTTGTGTGTTCCATGTGTTGATGATCTGAGGCAGAGGATTATGGCTGAAGCACATGGCGTGCGGTATTCTATTCATCCCGACACTACTAAGATGTACCACGACTTATGGGAAATCTATTGGTGGGGCGGTATGAAAAAGGATATAGCTAAGTTTGTAGCAAAGTGTGCAATGTGCCAACAGGTTAAGGAAGAGCACTAAAGACCTGGTCTTGTAATACAATAGTTTGGTATACCCTCTTGGAAGTGGAAAGAGGTGAATATAGACTTCGTGACTGGTTTACCTCTTTTCCGCCATCATCATGATTCTATTTGGGTTGTTGTAGACAGGCTGACTAAGTCTGCGTATTTCTTGATGGTGCATACATCTTATACAGCTGAGGATTATGCTAGATTATATATCTGGGAGTTAGTCATGCTGCATAGAGTTCCCTTGTCTATCATTTTGGATAGGGGCACTCAATTTACTTCTCAGTTTTGGAGAGGGTTTCAGCAGGGTCTTGGTACCCAAGTTCATTTGAGTTTCACTTTTCATTGACAGAAAAATGGTCAGGATGGGAGGATTATTTAGACTCTAGAAGATATGTTGAGGGCATATGCTCTTTATTTCAAATGTAGTTGCGATAAGCATTTTCCATTGATAGAGTTTGCATATAATAATAGTCACCTTGCTAGCATCGAGATGGAACCATTTGAGGATTTGTATGGTAGAATATATAGATCACCCATAGGTTGGTTTGAAGTGGGTAAAGCTGCTTTGGTCAGACCCGATACAATATTTGAGACTATGGAAAGGTGAAGTTGATTAGAGAAAGGTTGAAGACATCTTAGAGTCATCAAAAGTCATATGCCGATATGAGGAGAAGAGGTCTTGAGTTTGAGGTGGGTGATTTGGTGTACTTACAGATTTCACCCATGAAAGAAGTGAAAAGGTTTGGGAAAAAGGGAAAGCTTAGTCCCCGTTATGTTGGCCCTTATACAGTTTTGAGACGTGTTGGGAAAGTATCCTATAAAGTTGAGTTTCTCGCAGAGTTGTCAGCCATTAATCCTATTTTTCATGTCTCTATGCTTAAAAAGCATATTGGTGATTCCATTGTAGTGGATCCTTCAGAGAGTGCTGATATTCAGAACAGTTTTTCATTTGATGAGATTCCTATTGAGATACTATATTTTTAGATCCGTAGACTGAGGAACGAAGAGGTTCCCTTGGTCAAAGTTTTATGGCGGAACCAGTCAGTTGAGGGTGCTACTTGGGAGGCAGAAGCAGACATGCAAGCCAAGTACCAGCACCTCTTTTCCACGTGTTCAGATCAAGCTGAAGGTATTATTCTTCCTTAATTTAGCCCTTCTAATCTAAAGTTCAGCTATGTATCTAGTCTTGCATGAGTTCTTGAAATTTCCAAAGTATTCAAGAGTTTAGAAAGATTTTGAGCCCATTTAGCAAGTTGCTTCAACTATGTGTACTCATTTTTTCCTGTGTTCTTGGTCTAACAAGAGACATTCGAGGACAAATATTTCCAAGAGGGAGATATTGTAATACCCCAGATTTTCTTGAAGTTGAGTTTAATCCTTAAGAAGAGTAAGGATGATTTCCCAAGTGAGAAATATTTTAAACCATGTAGAATTTCCCTAATATCAACTATTTGTGATGTTACAATTGAATAAGCTTTCCTTCGATACCAATTTTGTCAAAATCCGACATCAGACAAGGAAGTTATGGTCGAATTACAGAAAGCAGTCTGAACTACCCAGGTACGATGGAGAGTTTCGACGGACCGCTAAGCTAGCGACGGACCGTCGCAACCCACCGTCGCATCGAGGCAGTAAGTCCACTCTCTGGTTAAGTTCGATGGAGAGGTCTGATGGACCATCGAGCTAGCGATGGACCGTCGCACCCTACTATCACGATGAGGTGGAAAGTCCCAGTTTTGGCCAGGTGCAACGGCCAGGACCGAAGGACCGTCGACTCAGCGATGAACCGTTGCACCCCACCGTCGCATATACCGAACAAAAATTTTAAGTGGTTTTAAAAAGGGATTTTTAGTCTTTTCCCACCTTTTTAACACCTTGATATATCTAAAATGAAGCAAATAGCTTTATTTTTCATCCAAACATTTCAAGATCTAGGGTTTCTCTCTCAAGAACAAATCCAAATCCTTCTCCAAGAAATTCAAGAACTCACCGTAGATTCTACAAATTGAGTTGAGATTCGAGTTTCCCAAGTCAAGGGCTTCAAAAACTTCCTCTCTAGAGTAATGAGAAGAGTTTCAAAGCTTGTTCATCCAATTACACAATCTAAGGTATGTGGGGTTTTGAACAAGGGTAATCCTTTCACCCTTATGCCCAAAGGCTTATTTTAAACTATAAGTTTTCTGCAATTTATGAGATTTTAGAGGAAATTGAATTAGGGGTTTTCACCCATTATCATTGATTGCAAGCTCTTGATGTTTCCCATGAATTGAAAGTCAAATAGCATGATTTTACATGGTTTCTTAAGAAATTGAAGCTGGGTTATACCCTATGTTTTTATCCTTTTAGAATTTAATAGTTTCAATGATTGAAGTACATGAGTATGTTGAGATTTTAAGACTAATGGCTGTAACTTCCAGATTTCTATATGCTATATGAATCCGTGTGATGTCTAGTATGCATTTTGATGAGTCTTAACTTGAGATTGAGTTATGGGTCTTTAAGCCCTACTTTAGATTTTAGTTTTTATGAACTTTTGTGCTATAAGCACCCATGATTTGAGTATTTTGAGATTATTGAGAAAGCTTTGACCTTAATGATCATAGTAGCTTTGAAATCCACTTTACTACATGAGATTACAAATTTTATAGTTGGATTCTTATGAACCATGTGATTATTTTAAAGTGGATTTCCATGAGATGGGCGCTGCTAACTAATAGGAGTAGTATTTAGCACCGAGTTGGGTAAGTTACTATGGTTTCATACCCAAGAACTACATGCCACCATAGGATTGATATTTATGGGCCCGAGGCCGAGATAAGTAATCACTGAGTTGAGGTTATACTCCCTGGCAAGAGTATGACGCCTCTCGCCAACATGAGGTTTCTTCCTTAGGAGGACAAGACCTTAGACTCCTTATAGCTCGCATGGTTTATGTCGGTTAAGAGAACTTACCTAAAGTATTTTCCTTTGAGATGAGATATTTTCCTTAAGAGAAGTTAATTTTTTTTCCTACCAATAAAAAGTAAATAAATAGCTTTTGAGTATTTTTTTTCTCTAATAGTAAGATTTTCAGAATAGTTTCTTGAAGTAAAATTTTTCCAAGAAGAAAGTAGATTTATCTACTAGTAAGAGTTGATAATCAGTTTTTAAGCCAAAGTAATATAATACTGAGTTCCAAGTGTCTTGAGTCTAAAAGAGTTCTAACTTCTTAAGCACTAAAGAAGTTTTACTCTCCATGAGATATATGCATGAGTTTAAAAGTATTGTTTAAAGCTTCCTTTAGTCTTCGAGTAATGAGAATAAGAGGAGAGTACAGATTTTAAATCTAAAGTATAATGACTCACGAGATTTGTGTTACATGCTTCATTCTAAATAATTTATGAGCTTTACATTTTAGACTTATTCAAGCCGTGTGAGTCATTCTTATTTGCATGGATGATTTTATTTAAAGAGTATTGATATTTTTTTATGTAAATGCATACCATATACTCAGTACATTCCCATGTGCTGATCCACATATACGTCTATATGATACATTGTCTTATAATGTAGGTTCAGGTGCTTAGTCCCAGCCTCATAAGTAATTTTTGAGTACCTTTGTCTACATCTCCACAATGGTGAGTCCTCATGGTTTGAGGACCTATCTTCTGACATTTCAGTATTTTAGTAGATACGTTATTGCTTTCAGTTCAGTTTGAGTCAGTTTGGGACATGTCCCAATGACTCTCTTGTTCATGGAGTAGTAGAGGCTTTGTCAGACTAGCTCTCTTATTTTTAGTATGTTGCGATTTCCAGTTTTGTGGTCATTTGGACTGAGTATTTTCTTCGTATTTCCTATCATTTGATATGACAGTACCATTGTTTTATTTATTTCATCTCAAAATGAGTTATTATATATAGTAATAGGCTCAAAGGGTTCGCTAGGGGCTACTTGTAACCTTAAGCACCATGTGACGTCCCAGGAGGTGATTTTGGGTCGTTACAGATTAGAGGTATGATGTTAGCATTCTAAGGAGTTGAAGAGGAAGTGTTAAGTGTTTAGAATCATGGATGTCCATGCCCACGATAATGTTAGTCACAAGTCGATGACTTTGGGGGTTGGAGAAAGTTATGATTAGTGTGCCTGAAGGGAGAGGTCCTAGAAAGAAGTTTTTTGTGTTTTATTAAAATTATTGAGGGGGTTGTGTTCAGTTGTATACTGACCCTCCCCCCTTTTTGTTGAGAGTTGTGGTTATAGATTTGATAAGAGGATATATCCACAAATCTAGGATTGTGACTTTGATCCAAGGGGGAGATAGTGAATTAAGGTAGTTCCTAAATTTTCTTAGTGTGCCAAGTTGCGGGGAGGAGTCATGATAAACCTATTCCTATTCAAGCATATTCCTCC
Source organism: Capsicum annuum (assembly GCF_002878395.1). NCBI lineage: Eukaryota > Viridiplantae > Streptophyta > Magnoliopsida > Solanales > Solanaceae > Capsicum > Capsicum annuum. Next base: position 112,328 of record NW_025889749.1, read on the forward strand.
TATTTCAATTTGAATGGACATCTACCAAGGTCTTTTGTATTAAAGTCTTGCCTATGTCTAAGGTTTCAGCACTCTATCTAACTCATGTCATGTTCTAACCTCTAACTTTGAAGCAATAATATCCATCAGTGATCCTATATTCCAAGTATCCAAGCTCTAGGTTATGTTACTCATGAACCATAAATCTGTGTCCCAAATCATGCTTGGTCCTAAGGGACTATATTTTCAGATGTTACTACTTCATTTTAAGTTGTGATTAGCCAAAATGATTAAGTTATGCAAACTCAAGACTATTTCAGCTCAAAAAATAAGAAGCGATAGCTTCGAGTAGAAATCCTTGTCTCAATCGTTGACTTCATGAATTTCAAATTTATGTTATACTACTCGGGATGTAAACACTCATGTTTCCTACTATGGTATGTCCTAAGGCCTCATGCTATATTATGTTTATACCAGAGCGTCTCTCTAGTTACTATCCAGAACTTGATATATGAAGCACTTTGTGATTTTATCGTATCTTCACCTCTTGTACCACCTTGAGTAAATCAACGAATATGAGTTATGATTGATTAGTGTTTCTTATATTCATGATTCTTGTAATCGGGTCCTTTAATGACCCTCCATATGTTAGTATGATGATGGTTATGAAAGTATAGAGGTGTGTTAGGTGGGAGAGTAGATGTTTTTTGAAGGTGAAAATTTTGATGTGATTTCTTGAGATAAGATTATAGGAAAGGTGGAAAGAAGGAGATCAACTTTCGTTACATGAAATAATTAGAAAGGAGATATTTGACAAAAATATTTATAAGGGTGATTGAAATTATTGGTCTTAGTGGGGAGGTACATCAAGTAGGTGTAGTAATGACAGGCTCGAATGTTGTGATTGATGAAAACACAACCCATGTACTATGTGGTTAGTATTCCCTGAATTAAAACTTGAGTGTGTTTGATGGTAGTGGTAAGGTAAAGTAATTTTTTTAATGGGATGTAGAGTACAGGCCCATAGCTTAAGCTAGCACCTCTTTTCTCTGAGTTAGTGTAATACCCCATATTTTCCTAGCTCAGTTTAGCTCTCAGTACACGAGAATTTCTATATTAAATTTTCAAAATACTCAGAATGTTTCAGTTTAAGACATGCCATTGTGTAGGAAATTTAGTCACCTTTCAAACAATATAAATTTTGCCCAAATTCGATACCCGGGTGAGAAGTTATAGCATTTATGGTATACATTATGTCAAAGTGGGCATCACTGCATCACGGTGAGGGTCAAATTGGCATTTGTCAATTTTCAGTGTGCCATCGCGATAAGATTGCATCACGTCGAAGTTCCAATTTAAATTTATCATTTTCCAGAGTGTCAACGCGATAACGGCGCGTCGCGCCCATGCCCTTTTTCAGAGCTGTGAATTTCCAGTGAGGCTCCACGATACCTCGTGTTGCGCTTAAAGTCAATTTTGCATTTTTCCATTTTTGAACAGTTTCAGCCAAATTTCAGTGGCTCACCGCAATGCCACCGCATCACGTTGAAGGCCAAAATTGGGATTTTTAGTGACAAAAATTTAATTCATTCCAGGGATAAATTGGCCTTTTCCCGCATCCCTAATTAGTCTAAACACATGATTTAACTCCTAATAACCTAATTAAGTCATTATTTCATTCAAGTTTCCCCAAAATTAAGAATATTCTCTTAATTAGCAAAATCCTAGCCTTCAAGAATCAAGAGCAATTTCCAAGAATCCCACCAAGAAACTTCAAGAACACATCTTCTCAGGTATGTTAGGTATTCATCCTCGGGTTTCCTTTCATCCATGGAGTCCAAGAACCCATTTCAAAAATACTAGTTTACAAATTTGTGATTACAATGCTTGAATTAGAGTGTATTCATGATTATTATGTTGTTTGGGTTTCAATCCATGATTTAATTGCAAGTTTCATGAGAGTAAAATAAAATGTGTGATGAATTATCTGATTTTCATATTAAATCCTTGAATTTACAAGTTGAATGTTCTAGCCATAATATTTATATATGTTAACATTATGTGAAATAATTATGCTTTCCAAGTGTTTGCTAGAATACCTACGTGAATTGAATAGTGAAATCATGACATGTAGCATGTGTTCCATTCATGTACAAGTTCATGCCTTGCAAGTGTTTGACAAAATGTCTCAATGGATGAGTTGTGACTAAGTGACTAGCTAGTATGCATATAAGATTTTTCCATGTTTTACTATTAATGTTATCGAGTCTTGAGAGTATTCAATACCTGAAAATATAGCATTTTACCTAGAACTACAGTAGTTACATGATAGTTTCAGTAATGTCATGAATAGTAGTATTGAGTCAGTTACAGAACTCAATGAAACTCAGTCTGATTTAGTTTAGTTAAATAATCAGTGTCATTCAGTTGGGAGTAGGATTCAGCACGAGCAAACCCAAGGATGGGGACTCACCTATCAGTAGAGGGTATAGTCCTTAGTTGCATCCTTGCATTCAAGAAGTACGTAGCCACTGTAGGTTGAGATATCAACCTGCCAGTTGAGGGTTTTTAAGGTGTTTACTTGTTAGTTGAGGGTAATACCATTCTCATTAGGGAACCTGCCATTAGAGGGTGACCCTTAGTCCTTGAGGACGACATTTAGTTGATCCACACAGCCAGTGTCTGTACCCATGGAATGGTACTGGCACCCTTCAAGCTGGGTTTATAGGTTGGACCCCAATTATTTCAGTGAGGGGCATGTCGGTTAGGTAATTGCCACCCACAGTTTTAGTTTCGATCTCAGTATAGAATACAATTCAGTTCTATGGAATCAGGACTATCAGAAATAGTCACTCAATTATTGGTAGTTTAGTTATCAAAAATATCAGATATCAGAACTCAGTACTTAATTTCAATATATATGTATACTCGCAGTATTTCATACTCAGTACTTACAGTAGTTTCAGTTATCCATGTACTCTTATTTAGTTATTCTATATCATTCAGTCAGTTATTATTCATGCATATGAACCCTTTCTTTCAGCCTTACCTCAACTAGCATACTAGTACATTCTACATAATGATTGAATACTCATTTTCTTTGTGCTATGGTACTCATATCATAGGTTCAGATGGTCAGGTTCCTAACCTCGCTTAAACAGATCCAGTTAGCAGCAGTAGATTCAGTGCTGAGCCCTCATCTATCGAGGATGTTCTTTTCTTCAGTATTATAGTAGATTCAATATTTTATTAGTCGGAGTTAGTTGGGGGCTTGTCCCATCAAATCCACATTTAGACAATTTTGTTAAAGGCTTTTCAAACTAGAATAGTTCAAAAGTATTTAATTTTGCAGATGTTATTATCAGTTGCTATATTTATCAGTTTTTAGATTATGAACCTTATGGCATTTCAACTTAACTTTCATATTATTTCAGCATTATTATTTAGTGCTCACAGAAGGTACCAGTCATGGGTTAGCTTGTGGTCCTTTGAGGTCATAAGCATCGTGTAACATATGGGGTACATACTCGGGGTATTACAATCTTAGTATCAGAGCTTAAGGTTCAAAAGAGTCCTAGGGAGTCTGAAATTCGCGTCTAGTAGAGTCTTGTGCATGGGCGTGTAGCGCGGCACACTTATGGACAATAGGCTATGAGATGTTCTAGAAAAAGTTTCTCTTCTTTCAGTATTCATGTCATGTGAATGAGCATGAGCTCAAGTTAAAATCTCAGTCTAATTCTTTGCTATCTTCCATCTACAGAACATATCTCTAAAAAAGAATAGGAAACTAGACAGCACCTCAACCCGTTCAGGTAGATCCCCTGGACGAGCATGTCTCTCATGCAGAATTTAAAATTGCGTTCACCACTCTAGCCCATTCGATAACATCTCAGAATAAATGAAAACTGTTGTTCAGGCCAACCCAGTGGCCAATACTGCTGCCTCCAAGATTCAAAACTTTATTGAATGAATCCTTCTCTATTTTTAGGATCTAAGTCTAAAGAGAATCCACAGGAGTTCCTCAATTAGGTGCAGAAAGTCATATATATTATGGGAGTGACTTCCAGTAAGAGTTCTGAGTTGGCTTCCTATCAGCTATAGGATATAGCTCCTATGTGGTTTAAGAAGTGGAAGGTAGACAAGGGCACAAATGCATGGCCCATAGAATGGGAAGATTTTGCTACATATTTTCTAGATATATTCTTTACCTTAGAGTTGAGGGAAGCCAAGGTGTTAGAGTTCATCAATCTCAGGCAAGGAAACATGAGTATGAAAGAGTATTCCCTCAAGTTAACTTAGTTAGCTAGGTATGCTCCCAATGTTAATTAAGGAGATGGAGATATCAAAGCTCATAGTCCATGCTCAGCATATAGAAGAGGATAAGAATAAGGAGAGAGAGAGGGAAAATAAGAGAGCCAGAACTGGTAGCTTCAATTTCACTCAGCCTAAGTCAGAGAGCGGTAACCATTCCTAATTTCATCTAAAATCTTTAGTTCCAGCTCCATCCTCAACCAGTGCTCTGGTACCTAAGTTAAAAAATGGTAATAAATATAGGGCGCCAGGCTCTAAATCTCAAGGTAGTATCAGCAGTGCTCGAATAAATCCCCTTTGCTAGAAATGTAGCAGAAACCGTCAGGGTGTATGAAGAGCTGGCAGTGATGTATGTTTTGAGTATTGCAAGTTAGGTCATAGAATTAGAGATTGTCCTCAGTCAGGTTCATAGGGTCAGTACAATCGTACCCCAGCTCAATTCGGTCACCTGAATCAGCAGGGTGCCACTTCCAGTGCCACCAGTGGGCAGTGCCCAAACAGGCTCTATGAACTTCAATCCAGACAAGATCAGGAAAATTCTCCTGATGTGGTCACTAGTACATTACAGATCATTCATTTGTATGCTTATGTCTTATTAGATCTAGGAGCGTCTATGTCTTTTGTAACTCCTTACATAGCAGTCAATTTCAATGTCAGACTAGATATCTTAATAGAACCTTTCTTAGTCTCTACCCTAGTGGGTCAGTCTATCATAGCCTAGCGGGTATACAAGAACTGTCCGCTTATGACATCTCAAAATATCACTTCAGCAGACTTAGTAGAGTTAGAGATTATGAATTTTGACGTCATTTTAGGCATATATTGGCTTCATTCATGCTATACCTCAGTTGATTGAAGAAACAGAATTGTTTATTTTTAGTTTCCAAATGAACTAGTCCTTGAATGTAGGGGTAGTACTAAAATGCTTATGGGTTAGTTGATTTCACTATTTAGAGCAAGAAAAATGATATCCAAGGGATGTGTCTAACATTTTATGTGAGTCAAAGACTCTAGTTCAGAGACTCCTAGTCTTGAGTCAGTTCCAGTAGTAAATGAATTCTCAGATGTGTTTCCCAAAGATCTTCCTGGAGTTCCTCCTGAAAGGGAAATCGACTTTGGAATAGACCTTCTTCTAGACACTCAGCCTATTTATATTCTGACATACAGAATGGATCTAGACGAACTTAAAGAGTTAAGAGCATTTGAAAGTTGATAAGGGATTCATCAAGCCCAGTGTTTCCCCATGGGCCCCACCATTCTTATTTATGTGTAAGAAAGACGGTTCACTTAGAATATGTATAGACTACCATCAGTTGAACAAAGTTATAGTCAAGAATAAATACCGATTTCCTAGAATCGATGACTTGTTTGATCAACTTTAGGGTTCCAGTTACTTTTCTACGATAGTCTTCAGATCAGGCTATCATCAGCTCAGAGTCAGAGAATGTGACATTTCAAAAATAGCTTTTCAAACCTTGTATAATCACTTCTAGTTTCTAGTCATTTCCTTTGGTCTCACAGATGCCCCAACAGCCTTCATGAACTTAATGAATTGTGTATTCAAGCAATACTTGGGCATGATCATTATAGTCTTCATCGATGACATTCTTGTGTATTCCCATAGCGAAAATGATAACACAGATCACCTCAGAATTGTACTTCAGACTCTCAGATCTCATCAGTTGTTTTCCAAATTAAGTAGGTGCAAATTTTGGCTAAGGTAAGTAGCATTCCTTGATCATGTTATTTACAATGATGGCATTATAGTTGATCCTCAAAAGACCAAAGCGGTGAGAAACTATCCTTGACCTATTTCTTTATTAGATATTAAGAGGTTCTTGGGTTTAGCTGGCTATTACCGTCGGTTGGTTGAAGGGTTTTCATATATTACATCTTCTATATCCAGATTGACTCAGAAAAAGTCAAGTTTTAGTGGTCATATTCTTGTGAGAAGAGTTTTCAGGAGTTGAAGACTCGACTCACTACATCCCCAGTTCTAACATTGACAGATGGTTAAGATAGGTTTGTTGTGTACTATGATAAATTCAGAGTAGGTTTTGATTGTGTCCTTTTGTAGAGAGGTAAGGTCATAGCCTATGCCTCTATACAACTTAAGCCTTATGAGAAGAATTGCCCTACCTATGATCTTGAGTTAGCAGTTGTAGCGTTTGACTTAAAAATTTGGAGGAACTATTTCTATGGGGTGCATATTGATGTGTTCATAGATCACAAAAGCTTATTGTATGTGTTCTCTCAAAAAGATTTAAATTTGCGTCAGAGAAGGTGGTTAGAGTTGTTGAAAGGTTATGGTATGAGTGTTCTATATCATTCGGGCAAGGCCAATATAATGACAGATGCTCTCAGTAGGTTGTCTATAGGTAGTGTTGCTTATGTTAAGAATGGTAAGAAAAAGTTAGTTCAGGAAGTTCATCAGCTTTCCCAATCAGTTGTATGCTTAGACGATTCAGCAGAGGGTAGTGTGAGGGTGCAGAATAGTTTAGAATAATCTTTGGTTTTTGATGTGAAGGAAAAGTAGGACAGAAATCCCAGTCTAGTTAAGCTGATGGAGTCACTCAAAGATCAAAAAGTAGATGTTTTCTCCCAAGGGGGAGATGGAGTGTTACGTTGCAAGGGTATGCTATGTGTACCAGGTGTAGATGACTTGAGGAAACAAATTCTTGCAGAAGCGCATGGTGTGCGTTACTAGATTCATCCAGGGTCCACTAAGATGTACCGAAATTTTTAGGAGATCTATTAGTGGAGTAGGATGAAGAGGGATATTGCAGAGTTTGTAGCTAAGTATTGTACGTGTTAGAAGGTTAAGATTGAGCACCAGAAGCCTATTGGGTCCATGCAGGAGTTCAGTATTCCCACATGGAATTGGGAAGAAGTGAACATGGACTTTGTGATGGGTTTGCCTCATACTCATCATCAATATGATTTGATTTGGGTTATCATAGACGGGATAACCAAATCCACTCATTTCTTGCTAATCCATACTTCCTATTCAACCAAGGACTATGCCAAACTCTATATCAGAGAGTTGGTTAGGTTGGACGGAGTCCTAGTATCTAACATTTCATATAGAGGTACCGAGTTTACCTCTCATTTCTGGAAAGTATTCCAAAAGGGTCTTGGTACCCAAGTTTACATCAGTACTACTTTTCACCCTCAGACAGATGGTCAAGCAAAAAGGAATATTCAGACTCTATAAGATATGTTGAGAGAATGTGTTGTTAATTTTAAATGTAGTTGGGATAACTACTTTTCTTTGATTGAATTCACATATAATAACAGTTATCATTCTAGTATTCAGATGGCTCCGTTTGAGGCTCTTTATGGTAGGAGATGTAGATCTCTAATTGGCTGGTTCGAGGTAGGTGAGGACGTAATAGTAGGACCTGATTTAGTGTTTGATGCCTTAGAAAAAGGTTCAGTTGATCAGAGAAAGGCTTAGGGCAGCCCAGAGCCGACAGAAATCGTATGCAAATATGAGGAGACAGGATCTCAAGTTTGAGATTGGCAATTTTTTGTACTTAAAAATCTCTCCCATGAAGAAAGTAGAGAGGTTCAACAAGAAGGGGAAGCTCAGTCCTCGATATGTAGGTCCTTACAAAATTCTCAGTCATTTAAAAAAAGTAGCTACGAGCTTGAGTTGCCTTTAGATCTAGCTTCAGCACACCTAGTATTCCACATCTCCTTGCTAAACAAATATGTTGGTGACCCAGCAGTCGTAGTCCCCTTAGAGGGATTAGATATCTAGAATGATCTCTCATTCGAAGAGGTTCCAGTCCAAATCCTCGATCGACTGATTCGCAGACTGAGGAACAAAGAAGTTCCCTTAGCCAAAGTTCTTTGGCGAAATCAATCCGTTGAATAAGCTACTTGGGAAGCAGAAGCGGATATAAAGACCAAGTACCCTCACCTCTTCTCTGCAAACTTGGACTCAGCTTGAGGTAACAATCTTTCTTAGATTTACTCAGTTCCATGTTCAGTTATAGTGACAAACTTGGTATCTGTTACCATTACATATCATCTTCAGGACAGTTATGCCTTCTTGAATTAGTTCAGCTGTGTACTCATGCTTCAGTTATGCAGATTCAGTATGAAAACTCAGTTTATCAGTAGTTTTAGTCATGCAATCATGCTTCAGTTGTGCATGTTTAGCATGTAAACTCAGTCTATCAATATTTATCAGCTTAATTAGTCTCATTCCAGGATAAATGTTCCCAAGGGGGAGATATTATAATACCCCATATTTCCCTAGTTCAATTTACCTCTTTGTACATGAGTATTTCTATATAAAATTTTCAAACTACTCAAAATTTTTAAGTTTAGGACTTGCCACTATGTAGGAAATTCAATCAGCTTTCCAACGATATAAATTTTGCCCAAATCCAATACCCGGGTAAGAAGTTATAGAATTTTTGGTAAAATAGTATGTCAAAGTGGGCATGACCACATCGCGGTGAGGGTAAAATTGGCATTCGTTAATTTCTAGTGTGCCATCATGATAAGCCCACATTGCGCCGAAGTTCCAGTTCCCAATTGGCATTTTCTAGAGTGTCAACGCGATAACGGCGCATCACGCTATTGCCTATTTTCAGAGTTGTCAATTTCCAGTGAGGCTTCGCAATACCTCTGCATCACACCAAAAGTCAATTTTGCAATTGTCTATTTTTGAACAGTTTCAGCCAAATTCCAGTGGCTCACCGCGATGCCACCATGTTGTGGTGAAGGCCAAAATTTGGATTTTCAGTGGCTAAAATTTAAGTCTTTCAAGGGGTAAATTGGTCTTTTTCCACGTCTCTAATTAGTCGAAACACGTGATTTAATAACCAAATTAAGTAATTTCTTTATTCAAGTTTCCCCAAAATCAAGACTATTCTCTTCATTAGCAAAACCCTAACCTTCAAGAATCAAGAGCAATTCCTAAGAATCCCACCAAGAAACTTCAAGAAATCATCTTCTAAGGTATGTTAGGCATTCATCCTTGGGTTTCCTTTCTCCCATGGAGTCTTAGAACCCTTTTCAAAAATACAAGTTTATAAATTTATGATTTCAATGCTTGAATTAGAGTGTATTCATGATTATGATGTTGTTTGGGTTTCAATCCATGATTTAATTGCTAGTTTCATTAGATTAAAATAGCATGTGTGATGAATTATGTGACTTTTATATTAAATCTTTGAATTTACAAGTTGAATGTTGTAGCCATAATATTTATATATATTATCATTATGTGAAATAATCATGCTTCCCAAGTGTTCTCTAGAATGCCTATGTGAATTAAATAATGAAATCATGACATGTTAGCATGTGTTCCATTCATGTACAAGTTTATGCCTTGCAAGTATTTGACAAAATATCTCAATGAAAGAATCATGACTATGTGACTAGCTAGTATGCTTTCAAGATTTTGCCATGTTTTACTATTGATGCTATTGAGTCCTAGGAGTATTCAATATTCGAAAATCTAGCTGTTTACCTAGAACTACAGTAGTTACAGGATAGTTTCAGAAATGTCACGAACAGTAGTACTCAGTCAGTTACAGAACTCAGTGAAACTCAGTCCAGTTCAGTTCAGTTAAATAATCAGTGTCATTCAGTTAGGGTAGGATTTAACACCGAGAGAACCCAAGGATGGGAACTCACATGTCAGTAGAGGGTGTAGTCTTTAGTAGCAGTTCTTGCGTTCCAAAACTACTTAACCAGCATAGGTTGAGATATCAACCTGCCAGTTGAAGGTAATACCATTCTCATTAGGGAAACTGCCATTAGAGGGTGACCCTTAGTCCTTCGAGATGACATTTAGTGGATCCACACAGCCAGTTTCTATACCCGTGGCATAGTACTGACACACTTCTAACTGGGTTACAGGTTGAACCCTAATCAATTTAGAGAGGGGAATGTTGGTTAGATGATTACCTCCCATATTTTCTAACTCAGTCTTAGTATAGAACTCAGTTCAGTTCTTTAAAATCAGGACTGTCACCATCACTCAGTTATCATTAATTCAGTTATCAAAAATCTCAGATATTAGTTACTCAATTATGAGAACTCAACACTCAATTTTAGTATATATGTATATGCGCAGTATTGCATACTCAGTACTTATAGTAGTTTTAGTTATCTATGCACTCTTATTAAGTTATTTCATATCATTCAGTCAAAAACTGTTCATACATATGAACCCTTACATTCAGCCTTACCTCATCTAGCATACCAGTACATTTCACGTACTGATCACATTCTAGTTTTCTTTACGCTATGATGTCTCATATCATAAGTTCGAATGCTCAGGTTCCTGACCGTGCTTAGCCACATTTATTTAGTAATAGCAGATTTAGTTGTGATTCCTCATCTATCGAGGATGTTCTTTTATTCAGCATTATAGTAGATTCAGTATTTAATTAGTTGGAGTTATTTGGGGGCTTGTCCCATCAACTCCATATTCAGACAGTTCAGTTAGAGGCTTTTCAGACTAGACTAGTTCAGACAGTATTCAGTTTTGCAGATGTTATTATCAGTTGCTATATTTATCATTATACGGATTATGAACGTTATGGAATTTTAGCTTAACTTTTGCATTATTTCAGCATTATTATTCAGTGGTCACAACAGGTACCAGTCATGGGTTAGCTTGTGGTCACTCGGGGTCATAAGCACTGTGTGACGTCCGGGGTATAGACTCGGAGCATTACATTTATGCTTTGACATTGAAGTATTATGTAGTGGGACTCAAAATCTTGTGTTTATAAGTGTTATGGGAGAATTTTAAGTTGGAAATGATGAAGTATGCTATTTGTTTTTGGGGTCTAGTTGAGTTGTGTCTCTAGATTTTTGGTCTATTCATTGTATCTTGTAAGGTAAAGAACACTTTTATTTCTTATCTTCCGCAAAATATTATTTCATGATTAGTACCAATATAAATCAATCATTTGATCACCAAATAAACTCATACCATATGTTGTGATGATTATGACCCCTAGAACTCATGTGCAAGGTCATCTCTATGTCAATTCTTATTATCTCACGCTTCGTGCTTACACTTTTCACTAGGGGTTATCATGAAGCTCTTTGATGACTTTTCTTATTTTGTTTAGGAAAAATGTTCAATGAGAGGTTAAATTCCTTATACCATACCTTTGGATCTTCAAAAGTCCCTACCCATCATTCGGGGACGAATGATTCCAAAGGGGGAGATAATGTAACACCCTGTACTTTCGGGCTAAAGTTGAATCATATTTCCGATGTATATGAACATGAATACAATGGTTTTTAGTTATAAATAAGTGTGAATTTGAATTACTTAGTGTGGAAACATCCTTGTAAATGAATATACATCATAAGAATCTCCTAACTCAAAAGTTAAGTTGAGCACTTTCCTATCAATTGATTTTTAGTTGATGATTTTGCCTAAATAAACTTCCAGAGAGTATTTATAATAATTCATAAAGAATAATATGGCCTATTATATATCAATTTAAAGCCCTTCTAATCTTCTTTCCAATGCCTCTGACTGTTCGTCAATTCGAGTTCGGAGTAAGAAGTTATGAGTCTTTGAATGAGGCACCGTCCAGGCTGTATGATTGTGACCCCCGTAGTCATAACACTCTTTTGGATGGTTCTAAAATGATATTTAGGACCATCATAGTTATGGTAGATCATGTATTGGCATTGTAGGAGGTGTTGGAAGTGTTTAAGGACTTCAAAACTAAGTAGGCGTCGCAAAATAGAGTTTAGGCGATGGCTAAGAATCGCCTTACCATTGCCTACCTTCACTGGAAAGGTTTGGCCATAGATTAGGAGTCGCCAGCCTTAGAATTGGCCATATTATTGGCGTCGCAAACCTTGGACTTGGCCATGGGTTAGGCGCCGCCAACCATGTATTTTTGCTGTGTAGGGACTCCATTTTTGTGTTAATTCAAGGGCAACATGGTCTTTGGTCATCCAATAACCGTCCCTAAACATCTTAACATAGATTTAAGGCTCCCAAAAATATTTTAACCCTATCAAATCCTTAGTTCATCCTCTAAAACACAAGAGGAGGTAAACAACTTATGGTTTGCTCTTTCAAGCTTAAAGGGTCAATCTTTTCACGAATTCTTCGTCAATTAAGGTACGTGGGACTATCCTAAACCTCATGGGTATGGATGTAATTGTTGTAAACAAGCTTTAACGAGTATATATATACTTATGCATCCGAATTATTTTTAAAGGTATTGATGAACATGAATTGCAAATCCCTTATATTGATGAAGTTTTGTAGAACTTGTGGTATGAAACCCTAAGGTTGAAATGTCTTTCATGAGATCATATGATATTAAATTTATAAATATAAATGAGGGGATGACTATGTAAATCCCTCTCTTACTTTGAAATCCATTGTTTTCACAAGTTCTGGCTTTGATTAACATATTGCTAAAAGTTTGAGTTGGAAGGAGTACCAATACATGTACATTGTACTATTTTGATTGATTAAATGAGAGGGTGTTTTACATGGTTTATAAGAATTCATATTTCTCATTGAAGTTTAGCAAATGTTCAATAAAAGAAGATGACCACCATAGAGAAAGTGTTTAAGAGAGAATATTTTGTTTTCATATGTTTTGAAATATGAACTATTGTTGATTTTTAAATCTTTTGGGTGGTCAATAAACATCTTTAAAATAAGTTAAGGGCAGTAGAGATGTTTTGATATGACTTGCAAGTCTAGGTATGACGATACCCTATTTTGATATACCCGAAGATGTTAAGAAAGAAACAACTTTACAAAGAAGATATATTTCAAGGAATCTAAAACTGGAATTAAGAGAGTTAGATGGTTACCCGAAGAAGGAATGGGTCAAACGACTCATTGCCCGAAACCATGATTTGCTGACACAGGTTTATGTTGCCCGAAAGGGAAATACAAATTTATATTTTGGAATTGTCTAGTCAAAGTAAAAGAATGACCATGCTTCCATTTTGTTAGCTTTCCATATTTCTTTATATTGTATGAACGTTTTGTATGATTTTCAGATAGAAAAGGGTTCTTGGGCCTTCATGGTTCGAGATGCTCGTCGCGGTTAGGGCTTCAGCTCGGGTCGTGACACTTTTCATCCATTTATCCTTTAATGTAATGCACTATCTGAAAAGACTAGTTAAAATTATGTAGAATCCTTAATTAAAGACAAAGTTTATAATGTGGGCTGGGGTTCATATTATTACCATGCCAAAAATTCATCATTATTGTGAAACCCAAATTACCAAATTTTACCATTATCACAATGCACAAATTCAGTTCACAATCTATAATTTAAAACATGAATAAACCTTTAAAAATGTGAGAAAAATATTGCAAGAGTACCACAATCCAAACACACTCAACCCTAGTTCCAAATTAACATTCAAAAACACTTGAATAACAATTGAATTATGCAATAATTTAATATTTATGTTAGGGAGTGTCCAACATACCTTTTTGATTGAAGAAATTCAGGAAAATCTTGAATCTAAACTTTGAAGCTTGAACCCTAACTTGAAGTCGATGTGAAGACTTGGATTCGTTCTCCATACCCTTGATGATGGAATTGGTTAGAAAACGTTAAGAAACTGTAATCTTTGACCTTTGTTGAAACTCTAGATGGGAGCTTGAATTTTTGGGAGAGAAGATGATTTAAGGATTAGCGAGTGATTATTATGCATTGGGACGAATTTAGGGATTAAAAGATGAAATGACCATTTTATCCTTGATTTAACGGGGAAAACATGTTTTTACGTTAGGTGTGGCGGGATCGCTCCGCGGGCCCAAACTCGCAGCCGAAGCTTTGCCTTCCACGACCCATTGCGCACCCTAGGCAATGTCTCACTAAGACATCCATAACTCCATACTTTGAACTCACATTGACAAACGACTAGTTGCATAGGAAAGAATACTTGAAGTGCTTTAGTTTGGTATATAGAAAGACACCTAAACTCATTATATTCTATGAGTAATGGTCATTGGAAGTTTACCAAAGTAAAATTGTATATTAAAACTCAACTGGTTGGAAAGTTCTAAGCTCAACTTTGAGCTGAGCTAGGAGATTTTTGTGACACAAATTAATATCCAAAGATGTTTCCACACTAAATAGTTGATCATCACACTTATATTAAACTGTAAATCATTAGGTTTGGGTCAATACACGTACAAGGGACCACTCAAATTCTATCCCTAAAATATGGGGAGTTACACTATAGATGGTAATTTTTTTCTAAATATGGTATATCTAAGCAATAAATAAAAATCAAATTTAAAAATAGTAAATCCTTTTATAAAAAGTAATAAAATAGGTAATTTTTCCTATTTATTAAAATAAAAAGGGCCCAAATTATATATGAATCAGATCAGGCCCAAAATAAGTCCAATCAGCTAAAGACCAAAAGAGAAAAAACAAGAAACAAAAGCCAATACAAAAATTAAGAAAGTAAAACAAATAAGAACTTTAAACTAAAGCGACACAAACATAAATATCTAGAGCTTCTTCATTCGCCGCCATTGTCTAATGTAAGCTCTGAGGAAGAAAATCAATCTCCGTAGATTTGTTGAACCATGAAACATATTCCTTCTCTGATCAGTAGCGGATCCAAGATTTTTCTTCAGGCAATTCAAATGAAAATATAAATGTGTAAATAAGCCAACAAAATATGTTCTTGTGTTTTAAGTTTGGAGAAAGAGAAAGGGGTTTAAAGTTTTTGTTGATTTAGTGTTTCAACTTTATCTTAGTGTTTTCTAATAATAGCAGCTAGTGTTTTTTAATAATATTAGCAGCTGTATAGGACAACATAGTGAATTTTTTTTTTTTAAAAAAGGCAGCTTATGCCTCAGCGGGAATTGAAACTACAAAGCGGGGCTGGAATATGCGGCCCAAGAAGTGCAGCCCACTACCACTGAACTATCTAACATTCTTGGTTAAAGTGGTTCAAAATTAATATATGTACATAGATTTTTTACCCTATATATGCAATATAATTTTTTGTCGAGGGGGTTCAGGTGAACCCCTGGTAACCACATAGGTCTGCCTTGTTTTCGATCATCAATGGTCTACAACGAGTGCAGATCAACAAAAGAGGCTACTGGACGTTTGAGATTAGAGAAAAACCCCAACTTTTAAACTAATATTTTAGTGTTCACTTCACAACAATGGCGTGGTCCTCATCTAGAAGTAATTGAGGAGACCTAGTGCATCTATACTGAGTAAGCAATTTTACTAAGTTCAAGATTTATTTCTAATATATATTTAATTTTCAATGGGTTAAACTCGCTAGGAATTTAATACCACTACTTAAAATCAAGTGATTTGAAGCCAACTCAGACCTAAAGGTGCTAAATATAACATATGAAATTGATCCACACATTACCTTGAAGGACCATAGAAACAATAAGTATTTTCAACCTCTGCAAGACTTGAGTCCTGGTTTAGTACAATTTGAAAAATCCAAAGCTCTCTCTAGGTGCATGATACTTTAATAAAAAAAACTACTTTAGACTTCATTAAATGCATAATTTGCAAGTTTCACACCCTTTTTTAAACCAAAAAGATTAGATTTTAAAGTTTGAAAAGAGTTTTTATTATTAAGTGACAAAAATGAAGATTTATTTCGAAAAAGAATTCATGTTGTTTTAATTAAATTCAGAGTCACCACATGACATAATCCGGTGTGCCAAGTCACCTTTGAAAAGTTCTTTTCAAAAAGGTTTGGCTCTTTAAAACTGGTTTGCGAACAAAGATTCCGGTTAAGGAATTCTATTGACCGGGGGAAGGTGTTAGGCACCCCTCGATCCCTTGATTCGACCACAATTTCTTGGTGGAGTATATCGACTAATTTGATATTATGAATGTATAAATCACACAAAAACACACAAATCAATCAAACAAACAAACAAACAAAACAAATTAAAAAATATAGTGTTTAGTCCAATTATTACAATCCGAAATAAAAAGGTACTGAAAGTAAGCCTACGCTAATCCTAAACTACGCTCCAATGCTTTACCCGATGCCTTGGTCCTTCATCATGGACGTTCTCCGTATACAAAATACTTCGAGGCATTCCCTGATGAATAAATACAATATAACCTCGAGGTATTTCCCGGTGAATGAATACATCCTCAAATCTTGTGCGATAAAGTAGAAATAACCATTCATATGCTCATTCAAACATTCAACAAAAATCATAATCTCTAAATTTTCCTACCTGACTTAGCATTTGCCTACTAATTTTTGATTTAAATCAACAATAATGAATTAAAATTGAACCACTTTGATTTCTTCGATCTCAAACCCCTCCCCAAAAAATTGATTTCAATTCTCAATCAATGATTAACTAATCCTTAGATTATCGATTCAATTTCATAATTCGAATTCAATATCAACCAACATTCGTGATTCAAACATCACAAAATCAAACAAAGCAAGATCCACACATTATCAATTCACCACAGAAAATATTAGAACTTAAAATTACTAAAGAAATGGGATGAGAAATGGATATCAATTCGAAACTTTCGAAGAAAATTGCTTGACAAAAATAAAGAAATCTGCTCCGTATAGCCTCGAACCGAACCTCAACCACGACAAAGATCCAACTCGATATCACAAATTCTCCGAACACATTTGAATCCAGAATCAACCCCAAATAGAATTGAATCAGCCCCAAACATAATTGAAAAAGAAATATTAACTCAACCGAGACAGAAATTATGAAAAAAAGAGGAAAAAATTGTATCAAAATCCCACCAGAACCAACCCGAATCTTAATGGAATCAAACCAAATGTCGATTTCAGCTAATTTTAGTTACTGGTTTTGATTTTTAGTGGTGAGAAGGATGGTTTAGCCATGTATCACTCTCCATGGTCCCAACTTCTTTATGACATTTGATTTCTCTATAAAACTTGAAGAAATTATATTGTACTGTGGCAGCTAATCAAGATACCAATGATTAAAGCAATAACATGAACAAATGCATCACTTTCTTGACTAATCACTGGATTTGAGTTTGATATTATGAAGATCAATTAATTTCTCTTTAGGTTCTTGGGGAAGTAATTTTTCCTTATCAGTCTGCATTTTCAACAAAAGAAAAAACCTTTAGTAATTTTGATTTCTGAAGTAATCTTCTTCTTGAGGTATGAACAAGGTGAAGATGGAATAAGAGGAAAGAGAAAAAAAATAAATTATTATTTAAAGAGAAAATGTAAACTACGCGCCTATGGTTGCTGAACAATATGGTCAAAATAGTGTATTTACAATGGATTAAAAATCAATCGTGGGTAATAGGTCATATCTAAAGTTTATGTGTCTTTTTGAAAACCTTGGACAAGATCAGGGAGATCGTTATGTATTTTCTCATTATTTTACTTATTAAATTATTTGTACTTTATGCTTTATGAAATATAAGACCAAAAAGTTTTAATTTTTCCCTTTGCTACTCACAAGATCAAAAAGTTTTAATTT
>NW_025889750.1:0-4388 GCF_002878395.1 Capsicum annuum
TATCTGATGCTTAACTGATAAGTTGAATCCATGCATATCTGATGCATAATTATATGACTGACATGATACATGAATGCATGACTGAAAGTACTGATAAGCTGACCACGCATATCTGATGCGTGAATACATGATTGAACTGACTCACGAACATATGACTAAACATGAAATGGTAAAGGCACTAATATTGAACTAAAACATGAGAACATGACTGATTCTGCTACGTGACATGTGTACTGAACATCATGAACTGAACTGAACCTCTGAATACTTGACTTACAGCTGAAGTCTAACTTGAAGGTCAACCTATGAGTACCCTCTATTCTAGACTGAATTTGTTATGCAAGAATAAATTGAAGGATCTAAGGCATAAGAACGTTAAGAGAAAGTGGGGTATCTCCCCCTTGGGATGTTATGTCCCTTGAAGGATGTTGGACTGACGTTGCTGAGATATTGAGGAAGTTGAGGCAATGCACAAGGCACCTAGGTACGAAATCGTGATTGATTATATGAGATCTAAAACTCAAGCGTGATGCACGAATGCATAGACATACTAACTTATCTGATTAACTGAGTAACTAGTAACTGAACGCTGGGTATGCAAGACTGAATTGCACTTAATCTGAGTAGTTGGGCTGAGGCCATAAGGTATTATGCATATGATAAGGGACTGACTGGGTAACATGAGGTAACTGATCATGGATTTCATGAAAGCTATACTGTCTGAAAATGCAAGACCAAATGTATTACATGATTTGGAAATATTCCATAGACTGAGGTATTGAAATACCTATAAATGAGTAGCTAATAACTGTACGCTATGGTCAAGAAAGTCTAAAACTGAACTGAATTTCTGAGTTGAATACTGATCTAAAGCTGACACTTTAACTTAAAACTGTAATGGGGATCCATACTAGATCTAAATGCTGGGTCCTGATAACTGAATACTGAAACTGAGGTTTAAACTAATACTGAAGTGCTTAATTCTGAGACTAAACACTAATTAATGAGTACTGAACTGTAACTGAGATAGAAACTGAGTTGTGGTAGTTTCACAATGAAGGCTGACATAAGTCAAGGATCTGAATATACATTCACACTCTGAATTTTCCCAATTTCTAAGTACTACCTCGCGCTAGCTCCTTGCTTGCATACTAACAGAATATTCAAGCCTATCTTTGTAAATACACCCTTGTGTAAAGAAAGCATGCAACAACCTTCTCTTAATATGAATCATTGACTCTTTTGTTTAAGTAACTACTCATCGTTATACTACACTATTTTTATAAAGGAGCTCACTGAAGGGGTTAATTCAGGAGAATTTGAAACATGAATAGACACATAACTGAACTTGGAACTTGAATAAAGTCTGAGGGATAGAATATAAATACCATGTGTGTACCAAAAGGTCTAAACTGAGGGTATGCATGACATAGTCTGAATTTAACTGATCAGTAGGGATATAGCATGAGTCATAGAAACTGAGTATACTGGGGAGCATGATATATGTACATGAGTCATGAGCTGCATGACCTGATTCTGGAATGTCTGAGTTCGTGGAACATGATTTGTAACACTGAATGATCTAGGACTAAATTCCCTATACTGGGAACTGAAAGTACACACGATTCTATGGAATGCGTATGAATGTAAGCAGTATTTATGGAATCTGAGACATGAAAAATGCATAGGCATTATGCCAACTAAAGTACGAAGCTTTATGCTGAGATAAGGATGGGTCGGAAATCATCTTCCCTAACTTTTTTTCTGTATATACTGGCACTACTACTGGAATCTGAGAACCTGACTTGGGTACTTGATCTACCATCCCTACTTGGATTTAAGCCATTATCATAATTCTGTGAGCACTAAACTAAACTCTGAACAGAACTGCAATAATCATCACATACTTATACTCTGATTAACACATGCTTGCCTTACTAAACACATCATCTACCCCTGTTTCCCTTACATACTACTAGTATCACATTTACACCTTCATGCTTAATTTTGAGTCAATAAACTTAAATTTCTAACTCACACTGTTCAAGCCTACTGATTCATTCTGGCATAACTATCCCCATGAATACATAGTCTGTTCAATCTGGATATCATTATCCCAACTCTACTACTGCTAAACTCCTGGGTTCATGCCTCTAACTCTAGTCATATACTATCATAGGATTTTGAGAAGTGATCTGCTGGCATATCTAAATCTGTGTTCGAGAATGAGTTATCATGATCATGAATGAGATCCGTACAAATTTGGGACATAACTGAACTGATGGGATACTGTTGAGCATGAGGAAAATCCCATAGCTATCTGTAGGGACTATTTGAGAAAGCCCTATCTGTAGGACTTGAGCTTCACTACCTCTGTTAACTTGAAAGTAAGGTAAAGTTGACATGACTAAAGCATGATGAGAATCTACATAACTTTTCTTAGAGAACCTTTTCATAGCACGATCTGAGACATAAAAGAAGGAAAACTATTCCTAAAACATCTCATAGCCTCCTGCACATAAGTGTGGTACACAACACACGCATGTACAACACTCTACTAAATGTGGTTTTCAGACTTCCTAGGACTCTATTGAACCTGGATCTGATACCAAGTTTGTAATACCCCAATTTTTTGAACCGAAATACTACACGATGCTCATGACCCCGAAGGACAACAAGCTAACCCATGACTGATATTTGTACCTGTATATTGCATAATATATCATAAAATATGGAAACATGAACATAAAAGGCCATAAGGTTTAAACTGAATAAGTTTGATAACAAAATGTCTGAAAAAGGTATAACAATACCAAAACAAGTCATAAATACTGAAAATAATAAGATCTGAATATCTAATCTGACATCTTGTCTGAAATCCTCTAACTTAACTGAATAAGGAGTTGAAGGAACATGTCTCCAAATAATTCTATCTAGTAACTAAATAGTAAATTTAGAAATAATCATATCATCCTTGAATGAGAAGGACACACTACAAACTCTGAACACTGGAATGCTACTGCTGATCTGGAGCTCGTACCTCTGAACCTATGGTGTAATATAAGAGAAAGCACCATAGCGCAAATGTGTCAGTATGTCTGAATATACGGAGTATACGAGTGAGGTAGGCTAAATGCAAAGGGTTATATGCATGAACAATACAGACTAATATGAATGTGAGAATACATACATGCATACATAACTGTAACTGAACTCGTGGAGATACTGACTACGTCTGAATACTAACAACATGTGTGTACTGATACTGAGATACTGAATAGATGAATGACTATTTTTGATAGTTCAAATTATGAAGAACTGGTCTGGTTGACTGTGTCTGACAGTCCTGAAGCTGACTACTGATATCATGAATTGTGATAACTGATTGACTGATACAGGAGTTCAAAAAACTAATATAAATGTGATGATCAGCCTAATCGATTAACTGATACTGAGTGACTGTATCTAAAAATCTAAGTTCTGATGGAACTATCTGAGTTTTGTTTTATATGGAGTAACTAAATTTGAGATTAGTCCTATCTAGCGGGTAATCTTTAAATATGATTATTCTGATACTGTTTAACTATAGTTGAGATCAGTCCTATCTAATGGGTGATCTTGAAGTCTATTTATAATGATAAAGATTGATTGTCTCTAACAGTACTGAATCTATACTACTGAACTGAGTTGACTGTATCTGACACTCCTGAATCTATAACTGAAACTGTGGGATGTATTCATCTAACTGATATGCCCCAAGCTAAGCTAACTGGGGTCCAATCTCTATCCTAACTGGAAGGGTGCCAATACCGCACCACTGGTAAGGACAATATGTGAGCAACCCTAATATAATAGGTAACTTTAGTGAGAACGGTGGGAACCCTCATATAACAGGTTAAGCTACCTCATCTATCCTTATATAACAGGCTACGATGTCTCAACCTATGCTAGCTACATAGTTTTGGAATGCAAGGATGACTGCTAAGAATCACATCCTCATATACAGGTGAGTTCCCATCCTTGGGTTCACTCAGTGCTAACTCCTACTTCCATCTGAAGAGACTGAACTGAATAACTGGGCTGGACTAAATAACTTAACTAAAATGATTTGCTGAACTGATACTGATTAAATGAACTAAAAATAGTGGTATTGTTTTGTAGAGCTAAAATTGAGTTTACTGGATTCTGATGATGGATGGAATATAATGAGTTCTGAGGACTGATTAAGAGTACTAAAGTTACTGAGATTTACTGTGATTATTGAGGTTACTGAGCACTAAAATTACTGAGAATACTGAACTACTGAGATTGTTGAGTTTTGCTGAGTCACACGACTGATTGAATTCTACTAAATCATGGCTTGATTTTGTATATCGTGAAACATGACA
>NW_025889751.1:0-6992 GCF_002878395.1 Capsicum annuum
TATTCATTGTATTCTTTTATTTAAGGAAAGATATCTAATTTTTCTCCTTTTTTAGATTTAATTTAGGTCTTTTAATTATTTTTTTGTCTTTAATTATGAAAGATATATATTTTTTTTTAATCTTTTTTCTCTTTTTCCGTTTTTAATTTTAGTCTGCTTTCTTTAATTATGAAAGATAGTTTTTTTTTTTTAATCTTTTTTCTCTTTTTCCGTTTTTAATTTTAGTCTGCTTTTTTTAGATTTAATTTTAATTATGTTTCAATTCTGCTTTTAGTCTTTTTTTTTTAATTTTAAAATATTATTACTTTTGTTTCCTACACTGACTACACCATCACCTTTCATTAGTAACATATGAATCACTCAATAATTGAAATAAATAATTGTATCTACCATATGAATCACCATAATACCATATACATCACCCATTAATATCATATGAATCACCCAATAATTGAAATAAATAATTATATCTACCATATGAATCATCATAATACCATATATATGAATCACCCAATAATTGAAATAAATAATTGTATCTACTATATGAATCACCATAATACCATATATATCACCCATTAATATCATATGAATCACCCAATAATTGTATCTACCATATGAATCACCATAATACAATATGTATCACCCATTAATATCATATGTATCACCCGTTAAAATCATGCAAAATGTATCTATCGTATAAATCACCATAATACCCATATAATGATATCATATTTATCATTCATATGAATCACCATTAAAAAAATAAACATGTATGAATAACTAAATAAATTTATATATGTATCAATAGAATTTTTTTCTAAAAAATGAGAGAGATTTTAGAAGAGGAAAAAAAAGTTGCATGCATTAATGGAGGAGAAAAAACCAGGAAGGAAGATGATTTAAACATTAATGGAAGAGAAAAAATCAGGAAGGAAGATGATTTAATTGTTGATAATTAGGGAGATATTTTAGGGAAGGAAATCTTGAATGAGTTAATGGTGGAGTAAAAATAGGATGTGAGGTTTTCTTAATATGTATCAAGAGTAAAGTTAAAAAATGGGATTTTATGTAAATTTTTAAAAAGTAGGGGATATTAGGTATCCATTTGGCCATAGAATTTTTTTTTTTCCGAAAAATTATTTCACTTTAGAAAAAAAAAGTGAAAACACGCTGCGTTTGGCCATGAATTTTCCAACTCCAATTCCGAAAAATTATTTGAAAAAGTGAAAACAAGTTTCACTTGTTTTCACTTTTTTCACTCATACTTCTCTCACAAAATTTCAAAAATAACTTTAATTTATATTCATGGCCAAACACAACTCCAACTCCAACTTCATCTTCAACTCCAACTCCAACACCCAAAAAAAGTAATTTTTATGGCCAAACGAGGCCTAGGTAATATAGTCTCTTAAGTATGAGATTTGTGTAATTTAAGTAGGTCTATCAATTGGCCCTACATTACTATCGTTTTTGAGTAAGTGAGCTTCAACTTCTTGACCTATAAACTACAATTGTACGGAGGTTGTCCAAGAAATGTAATTTTAAACTTGTTTGCTATAGTAATTGCAAGTGATGATGTAGATAAAATAATTGACTTAACAATCTGATTTTCAGTAGTCTAATCATTCATTTGATTATCACCTATTTTATTTTTTTATTTGTCAACAAAAAAAAGATATTGATGAAGCAAAGAAGAAAGAAACCAAATGTAAAATTCTTTTCTCTAGATGAACAAGAAAGAGATACAAAGATTTAGAGAAAGAGACAAGAAGAAGGAATACACACAGAAAACAAATGATCTGAAGAACGAGAGAGATGAGATTGAACAATGTTTTGATATGATTGATTTAGCAATTAGTTGATCGATTCCTCGTCTTTTTTAGTTTCAATTTTTGTTACTGAAAATGAATATTCATAGGGAGCTAGAACTCAGCCTCTGATACCATGTAAAATTGAAAGAGAAGAGCAGAGATATTGAGAATTATATTGATTAATTATTCCCTCAAGTTCATGGAATTAAATAGTTGTTACAAATAGTGTAAATAAAAAAAGAAAAAAAGAAAATATTATACAATCTCTAATTGCCTAATTCTAGAAATTAAAAAATATTTTCATAGTTACACTAATTATATCATATTTAACACCAATTTTTAGTACTCATTTGACCATGAAAATAAAAATAATTTCACTTTATTTGAAATTTTTGAAGTTGAAATTCTGTTTGATCATAATATTAACAAAAAATTCTTAAAATTGTAATTTACTTTTTTCTATAAATATGATTTATACTCTCAATTTCTAAAAGCTCGCAAAACAATCCATTTAACTTTCACAACTCTACTAATTTGTATACTAATATAAAATAAATAAATAACGTCACTATTGAACATTGAAAACAACCACATGGAGCCATGTTTATGTCTCCCTGAACAGAGAAAAGTTGAGGAATAAGAAGAGTAGAAGTTGGCTCTGCTTTGAAAATTTTACCAAGGGAGTGTTCATAAATAACAACTATTGAGGTGTTAGCATTTACTTTGATTGGTGTCTGCTGCTTACAGTAGTTATAATTCTAGTTTGGTTGGTGTCACAACCTGATTTATTAGATCATGATGGTGCCTACCATAACCCACCAGTAGGCAAACCAACCCGTAATTCAGAACGGCTAGTAATGAACTACTCAACAATATAAGAAAAAAAATTCAAAATAAA
The DNA here is from genome assembly GCF_002878395.1 of Capsicum annuum. Taxonomy (NCBI): domain Eukaryota; kingdom Viridiplantae; phylum Streptophyta; class Magnoliopsida; order Solanales; family Solanaceae; genus Capsicum; species Capsicum annuum. The sequence goes on from NW_025889751.1 coordinate 2,710, forward strand.
TGACATAAAGATCAATACATAATAGAATCTCAAAACATGGTGGTATCAGTACAAGAGCTTCTAAATATACTTAAGATTACAAAAGTGGTCTATCAAGAGAATTACACTGATACAACTTATCTCTGCATTCAATATAGAGACTAGTCTAATACAAGGAGAGAGATAAGTAATACTCCGAATGTCAGGAGTTAACTCTAAGTTTCTAAACCACAATTTCTCCGCACAATGCACAATCAACGGAGATAAGCCGTAGTATGATCTGCAGGCTGCAGAAGTGTAGTATAAGTACCAAACGAATGGTACTCAGTAGGCAACTTTCAACTGAGCTCCAAAGATAAAGCAGAAATATACAACATATAAACAGAATGGAAACTACACCCAAGAGTCCAGAGCTTGTATAACAAGTCAATGAGAATAATAATGGACAACTATCCTGTTCAAGCCCAAGAATCTAACATAACAAGACTAAGAAAGTATCAAGGTGAACTATCCTATTCCAGCCACATTTATCAGACGTCGATACTATATTATATATCCTAGGCCAATATATGAATAAGGAGTGAAGTAAAGATATATTGCAATATACAAGATCAATAAACGAATATACAATATGAACAAATGAAGGAAGGGATATACGGTAGTGCTACAGCTTCATATAGCTAGATACATATATGTATACACGTAACTATGAGGTCATCTTAAAGAGTAGTTTAGATCATCATATCCTCATTTTAAGACCTCATTATGATACTATCAGGATTCAATACTATCATACTCAGGGTTTCTAATCTACATGGCTAAACATCATATAATCGTGTACAATAATACTATCATAAGATAGAAAAGGCCAAAGATATACCTCAATTCTCGATACTGGATCAATGCCTAATCTGTCATAAGTTAGCCATAATAATGATCATAACAATGATAATAATAATATCAATAACAACATGAATAACCAGCTACTTTGAAAAACCAAATACCCTGAGCCTATGCGTACCCCCACCGCCCCAGGTTCAAAAAGTTCAATCAACACACAACAACACAAGATATCTTTTTCATCCATGTTTATGAAATCATCCCATACCGGCTGATAGACATAAGTGCATACTGGCGATAGGAGATGTGCATGCAGGAATGAATATAAGGTACACAATCAATATCATAACTCATCATAACCGTCATCATCATGACCATTATTATTGTAATTAACCTCCGGCCTTACCGGGTATCAATGTATCATCATAATATCCTCCGAACTTGCTGGGTATCAATACCATCATAATTTATCAATTCACCAAGTAAATCTCATAAATAAGGCTTATTAGTCTCAACTAGACTTATTATCTGTAATTAAGCCCCCAAAGGCTAACACAAGTCTTGGCCTAAGTGGGCCGGATGATCTCACTTCTAATCCTTAATCTCCATATTTAGGTAAACTACGCCCAAAACTAGGTTAAGGTGTCTACTTCAACTTCTACATGTCAAGTAAGCCATAACCAATCCTAAAATAGGAAATTCGTCTAGAAACATGGGCAATTATGTCAATTCTACCCCAAGATGTGGTTTCAAGATCACTATATTAGCCCAACTAAGTTCAATCATACTAACCATGATTCCAACACTTGGAACATATCCCAAACTTAGCATCATAACATTTCCATACTACAAACTAATTCAATTTAAGGAGAAGGCAATAGGATTCTAAAAGGTTCATAAACATACCATCTTACGGGTTTAAAACCCTCATCCAATTCCCCAAACATCAATATCCAATACTAGTTTATTTATTCATAATCAAGCCTAACATTAATATTCACATTCCATACATAACACACATCATATTTGAAGAGGAGTAGGTAGAAGCCTACCTCAAGGCCGAATCGCAAAACCTCACATCATGCACCACATGTTCGTCTTCACTTCACAATCCCCAAAATATCATCATGCTATCAAAAACATAATCTACTCATCAATACGAGTCTAACGATATTCATATTGCACTATTGTGCTTCGGGTCCAAAAACAACACCAAAAATCTCAAGTGGATCCCACGTATGAAAATCACATTTTCGAGGTCAAGCCAATGCTCATACATCACCAAAGAATCATAACCCTAAATTTATGGGTACAAACAAATAAAATTTAGAGATAAATCAAGCCCTAAGCTAAATTGAAGTTTTGGGTCAAAAACTAAGAAATTCACCAATAAAATGATGAAATCTTACCTTAATAGGATGATAATCATGATAAAAGATGTTTACCAAGCTCCCTAGACACCCACAAGACTCAATTTTGAGTTATCATACCCATTTAGGGTTTTATGCTCTCAAGATGAAGGAAAAATGCTCAAATTCACGACATTGGGGGTCTATTTATAAACCCCTCGGCGAAGAGATGCGGTATCCCTGTGACAGCAAAGTCAAAAATTTATTTTTGACCCTCAAAACTCATTCGAAACCCAAAATATATGATCCAATAGTGAAATTTGAGTGTAAATCATATTTTCAATCCATTGGAATCATCAAACCCTTCATAAGCGATTGTTTCAGCAAAAATGGGGCCGACATCTATAGTTTTGAGTTTTCAACTTTCCGACTAATAGATCGAAATGAGCTTGGATACATTAAAATCCGAACCAATGATTTACCTAGACTAAAATCGATATTTTAGATCTGTTGGAACAATTGAAATTTACATTCGAGATCGTTTCACTGAAGTTTTCGCTCGATGGCCATTTGAAAACTACGAAGACTTCAAAATAGAAAATTGACTCTAAAAATCAAATGAAATGTCCGATAACCGAACGTCAATTCCAGAAAGTCATAAAGAACTTAGGGCAGCTATGAAGAAGCTCAAATGACGAAAATAAGTATAAATATGAAAAATGACCTGAAGGGTCATTACAGTATGTAGGTAAAATGAATGGGGTGCTTTTTGTATAAAATAAAAATTAGGTAATGCTAAAATTAAAATAGTAGTAAAGAAAAATTTTACTATGGTTGAAGTCCAACCAACACAAGTTGTGAGAGGAACCATTCATTTATTGACACCTGAAAAATGGGATCCACCATAATTTTTTAAAGCTAATAAAGAGAGAGAGTGAATATGTGTCTAAAACACAAATATTAAATCAAATAAAATAAAATTGAAAAGATAGTGGATTGAGGGGTCCATATTTATTTATTGTTATCTCTTGAAAGAAAATTTCTAGAGAAATCAATGAAGCCAAGAACTCTCTAAAAACTCACGCCTCCTTCCTTTTTGTTTTACTCAAAAGCATCATTAAAATTAAAATTATAGATCAAGTAACAAAATTTTTAAAAATATATTAATAGTTAATTGTGTTTTTGATGATTCAAAGGAAAAAAAGCTGACATTTGAAGGTGAAGAGAATCAAAATAATACGGGAGAAAATCTCCCTCAATCTAATGCTAAAAAGGATAAAAAAAATGGGGTGAAAATCTCTCTGAATCTTTTTTGCTTATTTAATTACCTATGATTCCAGGTATGAATTTTTTTCATCTTTTTATGTGATTTTTATGTTATCCACAAAATTAAACAAAAAAAATATAAATATCTGATAATTTAAATTTTCATAGATTTTCTTTGCATGTTAATTATAATATCAAAATATAAAAATAGTATTTGTTTGCACTGATTTTGCTACTAATTAAGAGTATACTATACGAAAAATCAAGTTCATACTATAATCTCCTTAAAAAATTAAAATGAATTTCTTTCAAAATTTATTTGTTTGATCCTTGGCTCTGCATACAAGCTTCATATTGCAGATTCATGTTTTGAGTTAAAAATTGAGTGAAAATGCTAGGTGAATCTCCATGTAATTGCATATTTGATTTTTAAAAAATAAATTAACAGTCTTAAAAAATATATTAAGTAACTATAGTTATTTTTAAAAACAGATTCGAAGAGAAATCAAACCTCAGAAATCAACTCCACGGACTGATGTTATATTTGCTGCATTAGGATTGAGTGTCAAAAGTTAGTGTTTTGTACAAAGATGGATGGTTCTGTGCTAGTATTGCTCTATTTTTGAATGTCATCTATGTTGTTTTTTTCTTTTTTTCTTTCCTAATCTTTTGATTTCATTCTTCCATATTCATTTTTTTTAATTGAATTCAAAATTCGATCAGTACACCCTGTTAAAGGATCAACAGAACTGAATTTGTGTTTAGCTTTACCACAATCTCCATTGTATATTTCACTTTGATGTTTACTAATCTCAATTCTTTCTTGATACAAATATTTTTTTTTAGCAA
>NW_025889752.1:0-1264 GCF_002878395.1 Capsicum annuum
TCATGAGAACAAGCAATATTAAAAGTAAAGAAGAATTTTTTAAATTTCTTCAATATATGTTCAATACTCAGTATGCACATCTTTGAGATGTTGCAATCGTTCATGTCAATTTATGAACTTTTATTCTAGTAAACTTCAAGTTTACTAAGATATGTACCTTTTACTTTAGTGAATTTCAAATTTACTATTACATGAATACATTTCAGATTTATTACTTTGAAGTAGATTTCAAAATTATTCAACCTCTTTACGAGGTGAGTTGTGATACAATCACAATCAAGTGCATGTTTGCATTAATCAGTTTTTCATTCCCTAGGAATGAAATATAATCGTGCCTTATGCCTATCAAATTATTATAACTTATAACCTCTTTCAAGATTTTGCTACTTCAGAAGCAAATCGAGGCATACATATGATGTAGAGAATTTTTCACTAGTATATCTTATAATCATATAAGCGTGTGAAAATATCATCACTTTTGATGATCATTATCATATTATCCCTCCACACGTATATTCATGCATTCAATCACTTGTCTTCTTTCAGACATATTATGCACTGTTACCACATACACCTCAAGAATAAAGTAAGTTGTCATATTTCAGAGTTATCATATATTTCTACCATATTCACTTCATGGAATCGAGCATATTCAATGGGTCGAATTTCATGAATTTTCATTAAACACCCATTATTTTGCCTTAGCCATCATAATATCATCAATATGGTGTATTGAGATTCAAACTCAACATCTTATACATATAAAAGCGTCTTAGGCATGAATCAATGGGACTTGAACCCAACATATTATTATCCTTTTTGATAATATTGTTCTTGAGGAATAGATTTAAAATATAAATGGTTCCAAATCAATTATTTTTCCTCAAATTCAATAATATTTGTTGAGTCCTAATTTTTGCTCTCCACAACTACGTTTAATCTCGATTTTCTTCGATTTTCAAATAAAATCACAACAATTATTTTTTCCAAATAAACGCATTTTAAAATATACATTTGGGTTAAATTTGTCATTTAAGTGATAATTATATATTTTTGTATTTGAATATACGGGATTGTATAAATGATTTTATTTAAATGAACATTTTCATCAAAATTGAACTTTAAATTAAGGATTATTTAGAAAATAAATATAAATAATTAAATCTTGATTTCAATATAATTTATTCTTACAAATAATCTATTTGGAAAAATACTTATTTAATTTTATCGAATCAAGAAGCTCAGGATTAAATAATGTGTTAAT
>NW_025889753.1:0-2103 GCF_002878395.1 Capsicum annuum
TCCAAACATTCGTGGTAAGATAGTCTGATTAATCTTCTGATTATTGAATAGAATGCATATGGAGAATGTGGCATAAATGAATGTCCATTTGACCATCTTTAATTTTGCTAATGCGATTCTTACTTCTGGGATGAACTTATAGCCGAATTTATAATACTAGTATCTTTGATTTACAGGGATATTATCTAGATGAAGAGACTCTAAAACATGTCGTGCGTAGGGTCCCAGGAGCCAAGAGTTTAATATCGGGTGCCTCCAAATGAAGAATGATTCCTTGATTATCAACATTCTCAGTGAACATATCGAAGATTTGAGTTTGCTCAAATGTTCCCATTTGTCTTACGACATTCTTCGTGCAATTGGAGAAAGGGCCAAATGTCATTCTAAAGTAATTAAAAATTACCTAAAGAAGATGTACAAACGGGATGATGCTTTGAACTAAAGAATTGTCGAAAATATCAAGATATATTATAGGGTATCTAAAAGTTTCTAAATTGAAATTTCAATTTCTAGACCGATAGCTTAATCCAGCAATTGTGTAAGCCCACCTCTTGTCTTCTATTTGGTGTTTATATCAGTTTTTGTTCTCTAAAATATATATTGAATGGAAAAATGAAAGGCCCTTGTAAAAAGAAAAGAGTTATTTCTATGAAGTCCCCCACTCCAAAGTGGATCTCCAGAGGATGACACACTACACATCCATAATGAATACTGTGAATCAAATGCAGTTTCATAGCAAGTGACAAAATGGCAGCAAGACATAAAGAATGTACTTTAACACTTTATTGATTTAGAAATTACCTTCAACTCTATATGGACAACAGGTAAATGCATTTTGATCAATTCGAAACTTGTGAAAAAAATTACTAACTTGAAAATGTAAATTCGGATGTCATGATTAGGAGACAATTGCTGTTAACATGCTGATCAAAATCTCTTCTTCTCTTTGCTTTGACTAAAGCTCTTATGCACTCTAGCACGGAAGCAGTAAAAGCATCACTCATTCTCTTCCTTCTCTTCTTCTCTCTCTTTCCCTAGTTTTGTTTGGCTATCCAATTTGGCAGTGAAGCAGTAGAAGTAACATTATTAGCTTAGCCATTTTGTACTACTTTGTTTTTCAAAAGAAGGGTAAAAATCAGTAGAATAGGAGAGGCATTGACTAACATGACCACTAATTCAGCAAAAGAAAAGAAAAAGGATTAGAGTTGGTGATTAACGATACACATGCGCCTAAATGGTTTACTTATCTTTAGTTGTGTATTCACTATGGTGCAGGTATTCACTGTGGAATTAGTTGAGATGCACGTAAGTTGATCCGGACACCACGGTTATCAAAAAATAAAGTTGTGTATTCACTATTTTTAATTGTTCCCTTCTTTCTAATGGTAAATATGGTATTACCTTGCTAAATTAAATAAGGATGATTTATTTAATCACACTAGCCCATCCTTGTATCATAGCCAGTCTCCTAGTTTCACAAAATTCCAAAGTAAGATGCATCTCATACCTCCATTAACACACCTATAGATTTTATTCGCACTCATTATCCACACAAATTCAAAAAATTTAAGAGTACAAAGGTGATTCCAAACTATACATCTCGCCTCTAGGTATTAGCCATTAAAATTTCCACATCAAAAATTTTCTATTAGTGGTCTAAAAATCCAAAGACTGATTGCCCCATTGACAAATTAGTTCGAGAGTTCACTTGAAATAAGAAACTGGAATATATTAATTAGTTAATCACCAATACAGCGACACACGTGCTACAATGGCCGCGACAAAGGGTCGCAATCCTACGAGGGTGAGCTAGCCCCAAAAACCCGTCCTCAGTTCAGATTGCAGGCTGCAACCCGCCTGCACTTCAACCTAGGATCGTTGGTGAGGAGCATTATGAAACCGCCCAACGAGTTAAGCAAACTTTATTACGTTACAAAGAATTTCAGGACATTATAGCTATCCTTGGATTGGATGAATTATCCGACACTATGTTACGAGAACTCTTCACTTTCAATGCTGCACTAGTTGACATTTTTGAAAAGTCTGAGCAATATATGTCAAACAACCTACCACTGAGGACTAAGTACCACTTCAAAACCAAGA
>NW_025889754.1:0-8797 GCF_002878395.1 Capsicum annuum
GTAGAATCATGATTGGTGAAACATGTAGTATTCCATGTGACCTTGTCGTTTCTTTCTCTTCTTCTGTTTGGTTTTGGTTCTTTTTTGTGTCTAGGGGAAATGGAAGTCGAGTTGACCCTTTGGGGTTGGATCAAAAATCATAGATGGCACAGCTGAGTCATGGAGTATTTGGTAGGGGAAGAACAAAATCTGTGTCCCTTCTGTTTATTACCGTAGTATACATGTGAGTTTTGAATTTGATGTTCCGACTTCACATTATACACTAGGAACTGAGATCTGCTCTGAGAATTGACATCTGAGAATTGAATTTGATGTTCCAACTTCATATTCTTTTTTGTGATAGATCCATCATAGACAATGGGGATTCATATTTTGAGCAAATAGACTGGTAGGATTGTTGACAATTCTAATTCGAGTACATTAGTGACACGATATGGAGCTTTATATTTTAATTTTTCTCTAAAAGAGCTGGGATGGAGTTAAAAAGAGTGGTTGTTGCAAGTGAATTAGATGTTGTATATGATATTTTTGGTGAGTTATGGAGAAGAAGATGATGCTATTTTTTGTATGTAAAAAAATGAAAAATGGTGAGTTATGGAGAAGAAGATGATGTTTTTTTTCCTTTTTATTCTTTAATATAGCTTTTTTAATTGGTTAGGTTTTTTATGTTTAATTTTTTTATTAATTATGGTCTCTTACTCTCCTAATAGAGAGTGTATTACACATGCCACGCCATGTCAGTGCCACGTCAGCAATTGTACTCAATTGAAACGTTTTGTGAAGGAGTAAAAGATTCAATAGGTACCTAACCTAATTGAGGTGCCTATACGAAAAAAGTCGAATAGTTAAGGGGTCTGTATATGTATTTAGCCTTTAAAAAAAGATTATCAGTATCTTAAAAATAGGAACTCATAATTAAAGAATTCCAATAGACATTACTATTTCAAACTTATCTTTTTTAAAATTTAAATATTATAAAATATCAACAACAACAACAAATCCAGTATATTTCCACCTAGTGGGGTCTGGGGAAGGTAGAATGTACGCAATCGATACCACTACCTCTAAAGAAGTAGAGAGGCTATTTTCGATAGACCCCGGCTAAATATTATAAAATATAATTAAATATAATTTATTTACATATTAAGAAAAAGATAAAAATATTATTAAAATAATAATAATAATTAGTTGTAGTAGTGTTAGCAATAGTAGTAATAGCACACACATATAGTATGTAGAAGCCGGATGATGATGATTATGATGATGATGATGATAATAATAATTTAAAAATAAATAAATAGCAATAGTAGTACATAGGAATGAACTTCTATTATCATGGAACCTACCGTAGAAACAACAACATTAAAAGTGGTAATTAGTGTGGTTTGATTTCAAACAAAACTTTCAATTCAAATATAACATTAGAAAAATAAATATGTATTATATTTTAAAAAAATAAAGATAATGAAGAACTTATCTCCTTTCAACGAACTGATATACTATTTGAATGAAACTTGAAATGAAATGAAATTCTACCTTCTTAATCTCTCTTATTTATATTGGTACAACAATTTTTTTTTATAGTGATGTGCTAATTAATTTTTGACACTCTTCATATTTCTTTTTTTATCAATTTATTTTTTATTTAACATTTTCATTTTTATAAGAAGATGGTGACCATTTAACAAGGTAATTTCTTCTTTGTATTATATCCAGGCTTGAATTCAAGTAAGTGACATTTTTCATTTTGATTTTGTAAAAGTAAAATTAGATAAGAAGTATAAATATTACTTGATTAAAATAATAAAGAGAAACATTTATATTTGTATATGTATATCTTTAAACTTATACACACATGTATATAAACTATTAAAAAAATTAAAATTTCTTCATTCTTTTCTTCTTTATTTATTAACTTGATTATTAAAGAAAAAGAAAAGATAGTAGTATCTTATTAACTTATTAGAATTTGAACATTAAGAGTGAGAGTTTGATTTTTTAATTTTAAAATATTTTGATATTTTACTATTTTAAAATTTAATGACATGTTTAACCTGTTTTCTATCTTATTTTTCATCTCCTCTTTCTCAAGATAATGATTATTTATTAAAATCCAAACAAGAATTATGACAATTCAATAATTTATGAATACAAAAAAAATTATTTTATTAATTTGAATTTGAATTGCTAGATAAATTCTTTTTTTAAATTTAAATAGAATTTTGTTGATCTATTATTTAAATATTCTTTAAAAAAGATGTAATCTTATCTTGAAATGTACGTGAAGCCATTTATTGATATCATGACTTTGTATACTTTCTGGAATAGAAAACTTTTAAATAACAAATATTCTAAATTAAATCTTTTTAAAATTCAAAAAATATTTTGAAATCTCTTTCTTTTTAACAAATTTTAAATTATTTACAACTTTACATTATAATTATTGTGTTATAATATCGCAACACCGGTGCAATCAAATTCAAATATACTTGAGGTAGAAAAAGTTATTGTATTTATTAACCACCGTAAAATATATTTTCTTAAAATTATGTAAAAGTCTCTTCTCAAATATTATAATTAAATTTAAACTGACCTATTAGTTTTTAATCAATAAAAATTTAAAATTGAATTGATTATCATAAATTTATGATAGGTCGGTTTATCTCATTTATATTACATTTGTCAGTATTATTTTTGAAGAGTATGCCTCTTTTCTTATCTTGCCACCTCTAATTTTCATTACATAGTCTTTTTTAGTTGTAACATGGTTCAAGAATTTATAATTACAATTAAGTTTTCTTAGCTTGCCATCTCTATTTATTTTTATGTTATTAATTCCTCCATCCTAATTATATGATATGGTTCAGATTTAGAAAATCAAATAATTTAATTTTGATCAAAAATTCGAAAATAGAATCTTTATGTTTTATGAAATAAAATTTGTATATACTTAAAAATTGTGGAAAAAAAAACTACTACAAGTCATAATAATTGATAATTGATAATGCAAGATACTGACAAATATATGATAAAATTTATGGTCAAAGAAAGCCTTATAAATTTGAGATGTGTCATATAAATTAGAACATAGGGAATATTAAGTAAGAAATAGAAAATAATATAAGTCGAATGACAATTTAGTATAAATTACTTGCAATTTAAGAGGTAATAGATATAATACAGACAAGCAAACTAGAAAATATTTTTTTTCTCTGTCATTTTCTGAACATTGCATTCCAAAGATACTTGATTATTCTCTAATTATTTTTTTTTAAAATAATTTATTTTCAATGATTTTTTATATCTAAATATGCAAATCAAATTTAATTATTTTTAAATACTAGATAAAATCTAAGTTATGAAAACTTATCTATTCTTATTTGAATTTGAGATGAGAATCCTTGAAATTTGATAAGAAAGGTGAATCTATGGATAATATTGCATACAACAGTTAATATTTTAAAAAATAAAGTAAAAATAAGAAAAGTAGTGATGACTAAAACTCAAGCAACAACTCAAACTTTCATATCAATAGTTTCTCATGTTGGTAATTTTATAGCTTAATTTTTTAATTAAGAAGGAAAATATTTAATCACAAACTAAGATAGTAAATTTTCAATGATGTAGCTTATGTCATAATTAAATATGATGTATACAGTTACACATTGAAATTCTTTTTCATATAATGAACTCATGATTTTATTTTCTTTAAAATTCATATTCCAGAAATTTACACGCATTGTAATTTTTTAAAATTCTTCGGACAAGTTAGTAATTTTTTAAATTTAGTTTTAAAAATAAAATTTTAAAGTTGAATATGAAATAAAATTATATTTTTATAGAGGAGAAAGTGTTTGACTTCAATTTAAATCATAATAATTTCCAATATATTAGTTTATTTTAGAGTTTTCTTCAAATCTAATTTCTATTGTGAGATAAGAGAGAAGAAAACTCAACTGTTTGTGTATAACAAAAAGAAAATAAAATAATTCAAAGTTAAATTAGAGAAAAATAAATTAATTAAAATACTTAGTAAAATAATGTATACCAAGAGGAGGTGGGGGTGGGGGATTCTGAACTAATTTGAGAAATAATGAAGCAATCACTATTCATAAATTTTAAACTGAAGAGAAGTGAACAACAAAATGAAAATTTTAAAATAACAAAAAATCTATTTTAACATTCTAATATATTTAAATTATAAAGAATATAACAAAAATAAATGAAACATAAAGTTTTTTCACAATTACATGATTATTTTTTACTTACATAAATTTCATTAGAGGTGGAGGTGTAGGGGGGGGGGGGGGGGGGGGGGGGGGGCGGGAGTTGAGAGAGGAATATTAACAATCTAATATCTTTAAATTGTGAGTAGTATAATTAAGAAAAATCTGAAAGATAAAAGGTTTATTTTAATTACATCATTATTCTTACTTATATGGATTAAGTTAGAGCTTGAGGTTTGGGAAGAGGGAAGGGGGGAGGGAGCGGAACTTCATTGAGAAATAATATGATAGTTGAACTGTTTTTTAAGTTTAACAACATATTCCTATATGAAACTATTAACAATAATACTTTAATATTATCCGCGCATCGCGCGGTACATAAACTAGTTTGTATTAATGAATATAAATACAAGTGTTCATACAAAGAAAAATAACAATTCTTTTTCAATTGTTTAAAAATACAAATGATGCAATCGACTATAAATTCAACTACAAATAAATGAAATTACAAATACAAATATAATATACGGTCAACTTACAAATACAAATACAATATAGTTCCTTAAAATACAAGTACATCGACGAAAATAGAATACAAATACAATAAAACGAAATCATAAAATATTAATACAATATGCAGTCAACTATAACATACAAATACAAAACTGTTCTTTAAAATACAAGTACGAATTATATAAAATATAAATGATTGTCCAAACTATAAAATATAAATATAAGTGAGAACTGTAAATTATAAAGACAAATACAAACACAATTGTATCAACACAACAACAACAACAACAAACCCAGTGTATTCCCACTTAGTGGGGTCTGGGGGGGGTAAGATGTATGCAGTCCATACCTCTACCTCTGATGAAGTAGAAAGGCTGTTTCCGACAGACCCCCGGCTCAAGTCACGAGATATCACACAAACACATAGTACAGCACAGAAGCAGATGACATAACATAGATACGGCACCCATAAGGAATATAAAACAGAGTAAAGCAGGAATGCAGGAATATAAAGCAGAGGAAAGCACACAGATTCGTAATAAACATGGAACACGGAACACGAAACACTGAATACGGAATCATAACAGGAGTACACCCCCACCAATTAATTCCCTACACTAGCGACCCGAACTGGCCCTAATCCTCTGCCGTAATTCGCATCTTCCAGACCTTCCTATCTAGGGTCATGTCCTCGGTGAGCTGTAACTGTTCCATGTCCCGCCTAATCACCTCACCCCAGTGCTTCTTCGGTCTACCCCTTCCCCGTCTAAAACCATCCAACGCTAGCCTCTCACACCTACGGACCGGGGCATCCATGCCCCTCCTCTTCACGTGTCCGAACCATCTCAATCGTGCTTCCTGCATCTTACACTCCACTGAAGTCACACCAACCTTCTCCCGGATAGTCTCATTCCGAACTCTATCCCCTCGGGTCAGTCCACACATCCAGCGCAACATCCGCATTTCTGCCACCTTCATTTTTTGGATGTGAGAGTTCTTAACTGGCCAACACTCCGCTCCATACAGCAAGGCCGGACGGACTACCACCCTATAGAATTTTCCTTTAAGCTTGGGCGGCACCTTCTTATCACACAGCACCCCCGATGCGAGTTTCCACTTCATCCATCCTGCCCCAATACGGTGCGAGACATCCTCGTCAATCTCACCGTTACTCTGGATCACGAACCCGAGATACTTGAACTTATCCCTCTTCCCTACCTCCTGTGCTTCTAGCGTCACTCCTACCTCATTCTCCCGCCTCACGTCATTAAACTTACATTCCACATACTCTGTCTTGGTTCTGCTCACCCTGAACCCTTTAGACTCCAGAGTTTGCCTCCACAACTCTAATTTGTCATTCACACGCCCTCGAGTCTCATCTATCAGGACTACATCGTCTGCAAAAAGCATACACCAAGGCACCTCCCCTTGGATACGCCGCGTCAACACATCCATTACTAACGCAAACAAAAAGGGACTAAGAGTAGATCCCTGATGCAATCCTGTCAGGACAGTGAAATGCTCTGAGTCTCCTCCCGCCGTCCTCACCTGGGTTTTCGCTCCCTCATACATATCCTTAATTACTCTGATATATGCCTGCGGTACTCCACTCACCTCCAAGCATCTCCAAAGCACTTCCCTGGGGACTTTGTCGTACGCCTTTTCCAGGTCGATGAACACCATGTGCAGATCCTTCTTCCTCTCCCTATACTGCTCCACCAACCTCCGTACCAGGTGGATTGCCTCCGTCGTCGAGCGGCCGGGCATAAATCCGAAATGGTTTTCCAAAATAGACACTATCCGTCTCAGCCTCACCTCGACCACTCTCTCCCATATCTTCATAGAGTGACTCAGTAACTTAATCCCCCTATAGTTATTGCAACACTGAATGTCCCCCTTATTCTTATAGAGGGGGATCATGGTACTCCACCTCCACGCCTCGGGCATCTTTGCCGTCCTGAAAATTTCATTGAACAATGCAGTCAACCACCTTACACCAGCCTCTCCAACGAACTTCCAAAACTCCACCGGTATCTCATCCGGCCCCGTCGCCCTACCCCTTCGCATCCTGCGGACTGCCTGTCTAACCTCGTCTACCTTAAAACGTCTACAATAGCTAAAATCCCGACACTCCCCTGAGTGCTCCAGTTCCCCTAACACAATAGCTCTGTCCCCCTCGTCATTCAAGAGCCTATGAAAGTACGACTGCCATCTCTTCTTTATATGACCGTCCTCCACCAACACTCTACCGTCCTCCCCCTTAATGCACCTCACCTGATCGAGGTCACGACCCTTCCTCTCCCTAGCCTTAGCGAGTCGGAACAACTTTTTCTTCCCTCCTTTCCCCTGTAACCCTGCATACAAGCTCTCAAAAGCGGCCGTCTTAGCTGCCGTGACCGCTGACTTTGCCTCCTTCCTCGCTAGCTTGTACTCTTTCCTGTTTACCCACTTCTCCTCTTCGTCCTTGCTTTCCACCAACTTAGCATACGCCTCTTTCTTGGTCTCCACTTTCTTCCCCACCTCTTCATTCCACCACCAATCCCCCCGATGATGTCCGGCCCGGCCCCTAGAAACACCCAACACCTCCCTTGCATTCTCCCTGATGCACGTTGCCGCCCTGTCCCACATATTATCCACGTCCCCCCTACACTCCCACACCCCCATTCCCGCCAACCTCTCCCCTATCTCCCACGCATTCACTGGCGTCAAGCCGCCCCACTTAATTCTCGGTCTACACTCCTTACTCCTCCTCTTTCTATTCTTCTTTATACCCAAATCCATAACCAAGAGCCTATGTTGGGTCGAAAGATTCTCACTCGGGATGACTTTACAGTCTTTACACAACGCCCTATCCCCTTTCCTAAGCAACAAAAAGTCAATCTGGGTCCTGGCTATCGCGCTCCGAAAAGTGATCAGGTGCTCGTCCTTCTTCGGGAAGCCCGAGTTCACCACCACCAGCCCAAACGCCCTCGCAAACTCCAATAGGGTCGCACCCTCTTCATTTCTCTCCCCAAAACCAAAACCACCATGCACATCCCCAAAGCCTCCCGGTAGCGCCCCGATGTGCCCGTTGAAATCCCCTGCTACAACAATCTTCTCCGAACTGGGCACGCCTCTCACCACCTCCTCCAAAGCCTCCCAGAACCGCATCTTCTCCTCCCCCTCCAATCCCACATGCGGCGCATAGGCACTACACACGTTCAGGGTAAACCCCCGAATGACCAACTTAATAGTCATCAACCTATGGTTGATCCTCTTCACCTCCACTACCTGACCTCTAAGCTCTTCATCTACCAAGATGCCAACTCCATTCCTACGCCTGTCGCTCCCAGAGTACCACAGCTTGTAACCGTCCACATCCCTAGCCTTAGACCCTACCCACTTGGTCTCTTGGACACACGCAAGGTTGATCCTTCTCTTCTTAAGAATCTTCACCAGCTCTATGGACTTCCCCTGAAGGGTCCCTATATTCCAAGACCCAACCCTTAGCCTACCGTCGCTATCCACGCGCCCCTCACTACCCCCCCTCGGCCAAACCTTGGCCTCCCACCCACTCCCGCTCTCTCCCCATCTCCCGCCCCCGCCACAGCCCCACGCCCCAACCCCCTCGGACATGACCCTAACCACCCATTACCACCCACAGCCACAACTACACGAAAAAATAGGAAAATATAAGGATATACCCGGTGGCAATATCAAAGCAGCAGCAAGGAGATACAAGGCACACACACGTTCAAAGGAATACTCCCGAAGCAAAACTAAGAAGCAACCACAGCAACAGCAACAACAGACAACAGACAATGTTCACAAATCCCACGCAAGTCAAGGTACACGGGCTACTACGAGCATAGTACTAAGAATGGAATATGAAATAATGAACTAAAATGCAATATGAAATAACGAAATAACAAAGGTTAGAAGTCACCGGATTTCGCTTGGGGCTGCGGCTGCTGGAGACGGCGTGGCGGGTGCAGGCGGAGTCTCGGCCTGTTGGAGACCAAGTTGGCGGCTGGGGACCGGGCGGCAGCTGGTTGAATGCCGGGTTGGGGGGGGACTGG
>NW_025889754.1:8897-12546 GCF_002878395.1 Capsicum annuum
GGGGGGGGGGGGGGGGGGGGGGGGGGGGGGGGGGGGGGGGGGTCGGTTCAACGCCGGGGACCGGAGGTCGGAGCCGGCGGTCGGATCTGGTCGGCTCCGACGTTCAGCGACGGCGCCGGGGACCGGGGGCCGGTGCGCTTGGAATGGAGAGGGGGTAGGGAGAGAGAAAGAGAGGGAGAGCCGGCGACCGGAGGTCATAGCCGGCGGTCTGGTCAGCGCCGGCGACCTTAGGTCGGAGCCGGCGGCCGGATCGGGTCGGCGCCGAAGGTCAGCGACGGCGCCGGGGATCGGGGGCCGGTAAGCTGGGGGTGGAGAGAGGGTAGGGAGAGAGAGAGAGGGGGAGAGAGCCGTTGGGAGAGAGAGGGGAGAGCCGTTGGGAGAGATGCCCAACCTTCAGAGAGTAGATTGTAAATACAATAAAATAATCAAACACAATTGTATCAACAAATAAAAAAAAATATAAATGATGGTGCAAACTATAAAATACATACAAATACAAGTGCAAACTATAAAATACAAATACAAATATAATTATATCAAAAAATACACAAATATAAGGGATGGTGCAAACAAAAATATAATAAGTGATTATGATATTTTCATTATCATTCATATCTTGTGCTCGACGTGGATATATTTTTTGAAAATAAAAAAAATATAAAATACAACTCAAAAAATAGAGAAAAATATTTTAAAAAATAAAAAAAGAAAACAAAAGAAAGAGAAATAGAAGCGAGAGATAGAAGAGAGGCAAAAAAGTGACAAGAAAAAATGAAAACACAAAAATATAAAAATATAAAAAAAGAGAAGAAGAAGAGAGAAAAACATTGAAAAGAAAGAAACGAAAAAAGAAAAAAAAAAAAGAGAACGAAATCCGAAAAAAGTGGAGAACTGGAGATAGAAGACAGAAAAAAATAAGGGAGCATAAAGATCCTCTAAAATATTGTTATTTTTGCTATCTCATCAATTTTTTTAAAGTATTATTATTTTAGCTTAATTAAAGATTTAAGATTGCTATTATGATAAAACTCGACTATATTTTAAGGAGGAGTTCTTCCTCAATTTATATTTGACGCTACGTAAGTATAGTTGAATACCAACTCTAACCACTAGAGTTGACATGGTGGTTCAGCGCCATGTCCATTAAGTAATAGGTCGGGGGTTCGATCACCGTCTCTAGCGAATGAAGCAAACTTTGTGGCCAGTTCCCTACCGCTTAGTGCGCTGACAGAGGAACGGAGGATTAGTCTCACCACTGCCGACTGTGGGAATACCTTGAGAAACCAAAAAAAAAATAAAAAAATACCAATTCTGTAGGAGATAAATTATGTATGATACTATTCTTCCTCTAGATAAACTATCCATATGAATACTAAATGAAGATGAAGATAACATCTGTTATGGTGTCCTAACACTATCCAACCTCGTATTATCACTGGATAAGTAAGAGTAATTAACACTTAATTAAGTTTAATTCAAGTTTAAGATATAAAAAAATATATTCTTAAATAAGCATCACATAGTGTAAATTTAAATTAATTGAAACTTTAATATGAAAATCAAATATCAAACAAATACTTTTTTTTTTAAAAAAAGAAATATATTTTCTCCAAAAAAAAAAAAAAGAAAAAGAAAGAAAGAAGGAAGAAGAAGAAAGGTATCCCGTCACTTTATGGGGGCTTTTTGTTTGTTGAAATAGGAGTAATTTGTTTTCTTTACAATAAAGCTTCTTATTACATTCCTGTACTTCATAAAGAAGCTGAAACATTCATATTACCATATGACCTACAAGTTGTTTATAACCAAAATAATAATTAGAAAGACTTTAGGGATAGTTTGGTGGGCGGAATACGTGAAAAGTCCAGGATTAAGTCTAAAATAAAATTTATACTACAATGTATTTTGATCATTAACCGAACGCACTATAAATTTTATCTCTAGACTTAATTCTAGGATTTCCCTTAGTATGGGGTAAAAGAAGGCTTGGGGTACATTTGAACTGGTTAGGACTAGATGGTCTGAGCGTAAGTAGAGCCGACCCACAAGATAACTATTCGGTGCAATGCCAAGTAAGCGAGGCAAGTACTTGGGAAAGGAGCGAAGGCGCCCAACACCAGCTAGGGATGGTGACCGCATACAAGGGATCGACCAAGATAACAATGTGTCAAGAAATATAGGTGCCTGGGCAACACTCGGTCGTACTACGTCAGACACACAGTGATGGGCTGCATCCCCCAACGATTCGAGCACTAGTGGCCTAGGGACATTGGACGCAATACTATAGGCTTAGAGAACAATGTTATCCTATTGGCTGAAGGACATTCTTTGTACACTAAAAATAAGCACCCCCTTTCCCATTGTAAGGGATCATATGTTTCACATCCTTACCCCTTAAGTGATAGAATATCATTGCTTGTTCTTTAAGCACTAATGTTTTCTTCCTTAGTTGTTCTTGCTTGTTATGTTGTAACCATTCGAACTTGGTCGATCTCGGTTGCTGATTAATACGAAAAAACACTTGTTTGATTCATTTACTTTTTCAGTTAAATTCCTTATTCCTTGCCAACGTTACCACTATATCCGAAGCTTAGACCGTAATGTATGCTCTTGACTCACAAATAAATTTAACTACACCAAAAAATGATAATAGTTTGGCACCCACATTCTTGTACACAAAAAAATATTCTCTCATATAATCAATAAAGATATTCAGTTTTACACTAATCTATGGATGAGCAAAGCACAGATTTATCAAATCTATCAGAACAGGTATTTTCATTTACAATTATGAATAGCTAAATTGATAAATTCCTGACAATCCTGATATAATAAAATATGCTCATATTAGTTACTTTATAGTAGAATTATTCGAAGAATAGCATGTTAAGAAGTTTATTAGCAAAGTGGAAAAGGAGAAACATTTCCAAGAACTATGCCATCCTAAAGGTGAAATCGGTGAGGCAAAGAAGCCGTGATGGGGGAGTAATCAGAGTAGAGGCGTTGTTTAGGGAAAAAGTATCCAGATTACCATGTTAATAGTTATCGAAGAATATGTTATTTAAGAATAATCTAGTATATAGTGATCTAAGATGATCATATTTTGTTATGTATATGATTGGAGGGAATATTTTGAAAAATAGCATCATATGAAAAAGGAATATTTACTTACATACTGAAATGATAGATGAATTTAAGATACTTATTTTATATGTACTTAAGGATATAGAGATAGATATAAAGAAAACTATATGGTAAAAGGTATTTAATATTGAAGATGAAAATTGGATAGAAGATGTATTAGAACAAATACACTTAAATGATGATGATAGGTACTATTCATAATGATGATGATAGCTACTATTCATACCTAGATAATTATTATTCAGATGGATATTATACAAATTAAAAATGTTAGAATATATTAAAAGAGTTGGAGAAAAAAAAGTTGGCAATATGAAGAAATTAATTACAGGAATCAGATTAAAAGAGAAAAAATACAATTAGAAGAAAAATTACTTAGAATAAAATTAACCTTAGAAAAAGGAGATACAAATGATATTTTGTATAATACTATATATGAACAACAAATGTTAATGAATCACATAGATAACATAGAATTACATATCAAATATAGTACGATTAGAATAAG
>NW_025889755.1:0-11761 GCF_002878395.1 Capsicum annuum
AAAAAAAGATATAATTATATTACAAATAACTAATACATGTACAATTACGTATATATACTTGCTAAAAATTCTATGTAAATATATACGTATTTGATTTCAATAAAAAATATATTTTCATATGTGTTATGAAAGATATATGCATAGATTTGTGTAAAATACATATACAAAGTTAAACAATATGAAAAATACATATAACGACCTATGAGTTCATATGCAGACCTGTAAAATACATATGCTGAACAGAAAAATACATATGCAGAAACTGAAAAATACAATTAAAATACATATGCAGACCTGTAACTATACAAACATAATCAATATATACGAACGCAAACAATAATATATAGATAAAAATCAGTAGATTACAATTTCACTATTCCAAATATACAAACATATTAATCGACTATACAATTCGATAAAATTCAAAAAAAAAAAATTATTACTATTTAACGTATCAAAATCGAGTTTGAACAAATAATAATTTGATCAGTTCAATTTTTATCTAATTCGATGAAATAGTAAAATCGCCTTTATTTTTTTAAAATTCATATACTAAATATTCAAAAAATTATTTGCTGAAAAAATTGATAAAAAAAATGATTAAAGACATAAAAATGATATCAAACAACATTAAATCGTTTTAAGTTAATTGGGCAACTTGTTTATCCCTTTTAATTCAAAGTCCTAGATAGAAGAGTAAGAAAAAAAAAGACAAAAACGAAAAATAAAAATCTGAAAAAAGAAGTGAAAAAAAGAGAAATAGGAACTAGAAATAAAAGTATAAAAATAAAAGAGAAAAATAAAAATAAAAAAAGAAGAAGAAAACGAAAAAATATAAGAAAACAAAAAAAGAAAAAAACTTATAAAAAAACGAAAAAGGGGGAAAAAGAGAAGTAGAAAAGAAAAAATAAAGTGGAAAGAAAGAAACAAAAAAGAAAAAAAATTAAATTAAAAAAATAAAACAAAAAAATTTGAAAAAACTAGCAAGATAAAAAAGTTAGAGATATAAGAGGTGACATTTTGAAATTTTGAATGTCATGAATATAATATTGTTTATAATTGAATTTGATTTAGAAAAGAAATCTATTAATTTAAACAAGAGTAATTTAGGGGAAAAAAAATTTGAAAAAGGAATCTAAGAGGTTTCAAACAATAAAAGATAAATTAAAAATCAGTTAGAGGAAAAATAAAGAGAAATAACATGAAAAAGGAAATCTTATACATGGTAACTCCTCAAAGATAGTAAATGGAGAATCACACTTAAAATAATGCTATGTTTGCTACATAATTTCATTAAAGTTTTACTATCTTTTATAATTTAAGTCATGCTATTTCTTATAGTTTTTCCATAAATATTCCCCTTTTTTGTTGGGTAAACAAACATCAGTATCCAGTATTCACTGGCCTGTCTAGTATATATTTACAGCGAGTAGGGCCATTTAGGTGGACAACTCTCCTAACCATATGAATTTCTCGATTCTGAAGGCTCAAGTTTTTGATCTTCCATTAAAGATGAAGGAATTCATAATACTCTATATGTTTGTTGCTTTTTTACTGGAATTTGTTTGTTATCTCTGTGAAAAATTGAATAGCCAAAAGAACAAATCTTGTTCCTAAAAAGAAATTAAAAAAAAGGGAGAGGCACGATATGCACGAAAATTGCTCTTCGAAATCCGACAAAAAGAATAGAATGGAAAACTTGGAATATCAATAAATAATGAACACTAATTTAATTAAATGCAGAGTTTAAGAAAATAACTTTAAATTTTAAATTTACATGTTCTAAAATAAATCTTAGATATTTATATAATTATAAAATTATTTTATTAAATATCAAAATTAAAATTTTAAAATTATTTTTTATTTTTAAAATAGAACAATAATATCTGCTTCCTCCGTCTCAAATTACCCGTCCTAAATTTTCTAATTTGATTTTCCATTCTACTTGTCTTTTTTTAGTAATTAAGAAGAGAATTTTTTTTTTCATGTTTTACCATTAGTTAGTTTTTCTTCAAATTAAAATGTAAACATCATTTAATAAGAGTACTATGATAAACTAGCCATGTTATTAATTATTTTTCTTAATCAATGTATCATCTCAATTTAGAACGGGTAATTTGGGATGAAGGGAGTATTTTCAAACAAATTTAGACGTGATGTCACATAAACAAATTTAAAAAAATGATCACAATTTGAAAAGATGGACACCTTTAGCCAGTTGGCTAAATTTATTTTCCTGTTTTAGTCATTTGTCCAGTTGGCCTCATGCAATTTCTATTTTCAGTTGATACACTTTTATATCATATTGATATACTTTTATACTACATTGATATATTTTTTAAAAAAGAAAGAGGAGATTCTATACTTAATTGACACTCTTTTATACCATATTGATGCATTTTTATAACAAGATAGAAGGGAATCTATGCATATGCAGTGTCCATATATCCAATTGATACTCTTTTATACTAGATTGATACACTTTATACCACATTGATACACTTTTATGTTATATTAATACACTTTTTAAAAAAGAAAGAGAGGATCATATACTCAATAGATACTCTTTTATACCACATTGATACACTTTATAATAAGATAGAAGAGAATCTATGCATGCATATATAGTGTTTATATATTCATACAGTCTTGGCAACCATATGCAATAACTATTTTTTTATTAACCGCCCAACTAAGACAAATAACAATTTTTTTAAAAAAAATAAAAACAAAAAGTATATTTTTACTATATAATTTGATATCAACAAATCATCTTTTGTTACACCTTTCTACCTTATAACCTACCTAATAATTCTTACTCTGCTGCGAAATCCTCTATTTGATTTTGAGATTTTTGTTGAAAATGATGGAAAAATCGAGTCCATCGAATGAAAAAGCAATAAAAAAAGGGGTGAAAGAGAATCCTTTATCTGTTTATGAATTTACTGAGAATCATTTATCATTAAAGAGAGTAGTTGTACAAATTGTTCCTGATTTCAAGTTGCAATCAAACTCTAAATCCGTTGGCCAAATCTCTACTGGAAGAAACACTTGATCACAGAGTAAAGCAGGTGTGAAGGGTAAGGATACTGAATCTAATCTGAAGAAGAAATTGCTCAAATCGCATACAGAAAAAGATGGTTCGGTGAGAGGTAAATTAGTTTTGAAATGGAAGTTGATGAACACATGAAGTGTGTTAATGCTGCTGGAAAAAATAAGGGAAAATTTGTACTAGTGTACTGCTGGGAAAAAATAAGGAAAAATTTGTACAGGTGTTTGATGGTGGTATTCCACCGAACTTTTGAGGTTCAAAAATGAAAATCATACACGGGTAATGACTATTTTGTGAGTAGTTGATTGTGAATGCTATTTTTATGATATTATTTTAATTTTAGGTGCTATTTTTGTTCTTTCTTCTATATTTTTTGGTTTGTTTTTTGCCTCCTTTACAAATTCTTTTATGTCATATATTTTTTGGTTTGTTTTAATGTCTCCTTCAAAAATTCTTTTATGTACTTTATTTTGTAATTCGTTTTTTTTAAGATTTGCACAACTAAGTCCTCGAGCGAGGAGAATTCAAATTTAGTCAACGCGTGGCATGCGTATGATACGATAGATATTAGTAGATTGAAATTGAAATGTTAATAGCGTGATTTCATTATTTAATGATCCACCTTACACTATGACATGCCCAGGATTTTCTATAAGCGATGTTCGTACTTAAAAAATAAACAAATAAATAATTGATAAAAGAATATTAAAAAGTAAAAACTATTTAAAGCATACTAATAACTAGGGTTGGGCATAAAATATCAAAAACTGAATTATCGAACCAAATCGAAAAATTTGATAATTGGTATTCGATAATTCGGTATTTGGTATGGTATTTGAGAGTAAAATTTTAATATTTCGGTATTAGGGATTGAGTTTGGTACAAGATATTAATACCGTTAGGTATTCGGTATTTACCAATATATATATATATATATATATACATATATATATATGTATGTATGTATATGTCTTAACCCAACCCAATAGACAATAGTATTAGTCATCCCAAAAAATCTCTTGGACCTTGATAATATATTCGTAAATAGCAAAAAGAAAAAATACTAAATAGGGTTTCTATTAAATATATTTTTGAAGTTTAAACGTACATTTGCACATCTCCACCTTAATATGGTATTACCAAATACCATACCGAACCGAAGTTTAATTTACTAATTAATGAACTACCGAACCGATGTTTATAACTATGGTATGTGGTATCTATGTTTAAATACCGATTACCGAATTACCGAACCTGAACTTTGAAAATACCAAACGGAATACCGAACGTCCACCCCTACTAATAAAACATAAATCAAGTAAGGTTTATCTTTAAAGTCATTATTAGTATACGTATCCGTGCGATGCGTGTACTTAGTTAAATTATAATTGTCATTTTATTAATTAAACGTATTAAATTATATTTAGCTAAAAATATTTAACAGTCAACTTATTTTCTATAGAAAAAAATCATAAGTAGACAATAATATGATAGTATTTACTTACTTTCAGCAGATAAACTATTAACATTATACGGCATGTTAGTTGGGGCTTTGAGCTAAAAGTGACAAAAGAGTTTGAAAATGAGCTGTAGGTGACTCAAGTCTTAATAATTGAGTGGAGGTGACAATTACTTTATTATTGATTAAGAAAGTTGGGAAAATTAGAAAATAACCCACAAGTTTTTAAATTTATACTTTGATCTAAATGTTAGTTAATATAACAGGAAACAGAGGGAAAAAAGACATGTTTCTCTCTCTTCTCATCCATTGTTGTTTTCTCCCTCTTAGCGATTTTTGTTGTTCATTGTTGCTACTGCTTTATTTATCATCTCCTGATTCATTATCATCATCTTCTACTTCATTATCATTTTCATCTTCTTCTTGGTGACCATTGTTGTTGTTGTTGTTACAGCTACTGCTGCTATTTGACCATTTTTTAGGTCAAATTTTGTTTTGTACATCACTTTTCACTTTGGCATTACTTCATAGGAGACTTTGGTAAGTCAATTTATGATTTTTAGTTGAATTTGTCATCTGGGTAACTGCTATTATGCTGTTTTTTCAACAATAGATATCACGCATGCATGAATGCAACATAAGAGTTATTTGTTTAAACAGATCAATCATCTATTGTGACAAATGAGCCATCTATTGCAACGAAAGACTCATATGTTGGATTCATGTTTATGGTTCTATAGTGTCGTAACATCAATCGAACAGATGGGTGATCTGTTGCAACATATGACCCATCTGTTGCAACAGGATAAATATTTATTGCAACAAAACTTGAACTCAATTTCAACAGACGTGTCATTTATTGCAATAGAGTAAATATCTATTGCAACAAATTAGTAACCTGTTGCAATAGAACCATAACTCGATTCCAATAGACGCGTCGTCTGTTACAATAGGTAAGTCATCTATCGCAACACGTTAATTATATATTGTAACATGTCACTCATCTGTTGGAATCAGCTTCAAAGGTTTCTTAGTACTGTAATATCTATCCCAACAGGCGCTTCATCTGTTGCAACATATATATAGTCTGTTGTAACATATGATTCACCTGTTACAACAAATGACTCATCTGTTGAATTCAGCTTCAGGAGTGTAACATGAATCCTAACAGGTAAGTAATCTGTTGCGACTGATCACTTACCTGTTGCAACTTATTTTTCACCTGTTGTAACAGATTACACATCTATTTGGATTCATGTACGACACTATGAAATCACTATTAACTTTTTTTAACAAATGACTTTATTTAGGTACCACTAGTGGAGGGATCAATAACAATAGGAGTGGATTGTCATGGTCAATGGATCGAGAAGAGCAATCGATATGTATAGCATTGGAAGGAGGGTAAAATGCTAGAGACGTTAGCTATGATAGTCCAAAGTGATGTTTCGTATGATGATTTTTTGAACTTAATCATCAACTTTCGTATGATGATTTTGTGAAATTAATCATCAACTATTGTGGACTGAATTGTCAACCGAAATAACTCGTTATCAGCTACATGCACAGCTCTTTTGAAAATTAGAGGATACTATCTTTCAAGATAACCAATCAAGTTCGGTTGCGTGCTTATCTTAGTGATTCATACAGGCCGGTGTTAAGGGTGTACGTGGTTGAAAATACGAGAGAGAATAAGAACCAGAATGTAGAAGAATAACAATGACAAGATATTTTTGATGATAGGTTGGATGATCTAGACATGAATATTCTAGATGATGATCAAACAACTATGCCCGTTGATACGACCAATACGGAGGGCAGTTCTTCTCGATCGACACAGTCTGTCAATATTCAAGACGACGGGAATGACTTTTTCAATGGAATGTCATTCAAGGACAAGAAAGAACTATCTACCACTTTGTTTATTTCTTGCTTGAAAAAAGATTTCAGAATAAAGAAGGTGATTAATTCGAGCAATGTCTTTTGCTATAAATGTGCTAATCCGAACTGTGAGTGGTGGTTGAGAGTGGTGAAGTACTTAAGTTTTGACAGATTCTTCATTATAAATATGAAAATTATCACATATGTGGTTCGGAACATATCTCGGGCCAAAATCTTTACGCTACGTCAAAGATCCTCGAAAAATATTTTAAGAATAGTTTCCCTGATGGGAAAGGCCCTTCTACAAGTGTTATGGACAATCAACTCTTTATGGAATTGGGTGTCCTGGTTAGTTATTGTAATATATATACGGCCATGCGGATTGCCAAGGACTTGGTTAGTGGGACACACGAATATGGGTATGCAGTCTTGGATGCATACTGTTACATGCTTGAGTCCACAAATCCCAGAAGTAATACAGCGTTGCATGTTGATGAAAATGAAAGGTTCAAGTATTTTTTTGTATCCTATGGTGCTTGGATTCAAGGTTTTTGACATTTGAGAAAATACATAGCCGTCGACGGTTCCTTCTTGAAGAGTAGGTATGATGGATTTCTGCTAGCGACGGTGGCATAGGATGCGAAGAATCGCATCTTTCCTGTCGTTTTTTATGTAGCGGACAAGGAATGCGATGCCTCTTATGGATATTTTTTGAACAACTGCAAAGCTGCGTCGAAGATACTGAAGAGTTATGTTTTGTTTTGGATAGGCATCCAAGTATTCCAAAGATGGGTTCAATTTTCTTCACTTTAGCTTACTTTGGTTGTTGCCTCAGGCATCTTGGAGAGAACATTCGGACCAACTTTCACAATGAAAGAGTCGTGACCTCTTTTATAGAGCAGCTAATGAATATAGTGGAGAAGATTTTTTAGACTATTTTAATCAAATAGCGGATATACATCCCCATTAGCAAAACATCTCATACGTATCGGTTTTGAGAGATGAAGCCGGGCATTCTGTCCGCCAAATAAGTACATTCTTATAAATTTATGTCTTGTTTGAGTTATAAGTTTGGTATGGTATCGTACTAAGCGATTCTATTGTATAGGTAAATATTATGACGTCAAACATAGCTGAATTGGCGAATTCATTATTTGACGATGAAAGAGAATTTCTCATCAAGCTCTGTTTGAAATAATAAACAAGAAGTATGACCAATTTTTTAACAAAAAGCGTATGCAGTTCGAGGATGTAGGAACCCCATTTGTTCTAGAAATGGAAAAAATAATATCAACGAACATCAGTCTACGGAATAGGTTACTATCTCATCAAATAGAAGATTACAAATTCAGTATCACCGGTCATAGTGATGTTGCCATGGTCGATCTTCAAACAAGATATTGTACGTGCAGAGTTTTTGGGTTGGACAAAATACCCTGTCCAAATGCTATGGCAGCGCTTTGAGCTCAATACGGTGGAAAATATGGACCTAAAATTTACGCGCACTCCTTTTCATATTATTCGATGAAAAAATATACAATGGCATATAATGGGTATATTACTCCGGTGCCTTTTAAAAAATCTTGGGTTGTATCTGTAGAGCTTTTGTGGAGATTAATACCTCCTCCATATATTGACCCAAGAACTATCAAATTGGGAAGAAAGCCATATAAGAGGAGGTGTGGAGTCGGAAAATCATTTTCATCAAGAAGAAATAAGTGCTCCGTATGTAAGCGCGCTGTCCACAAAAGAACTACATGCTCAGATCATAATCCACCATAATCGTTGTAATTGCAAGAACTTCTGTTGTTATTTGTTGTGGACTTTTATATATTTAACTCATTGTTGTGAATGTAATGTTATCATTTATTATATATAAAATATCTTTTTAATAACTTGTGTATCAATAAAAAGAGGCAAAACATGAACTAAATATAGCAGACCACAATTGTTTTCAATAGATTACCCATCTGTTGCAACAGATGGACATTAGCTGGAAGAACACAATACAGTTCATCAAAATGGAATATTTTTCTCCAACAAATGACAAATTCGTCACAATAGATGGATAATCTATTGACAGAAACCCAATCGATGACCAATCTTCTCCAACACATGGTCCATCTGTTGAAAGAACTCAAAAGCCAAAATTGCTATTGCTACTAGATTCAAAATTTCTCCTTACCTCCAACCGTCGACATGTTAACATGTATGTTTAAAAGAAGAAATAGACAGAATAAAAATTAAATAAGAATTAAAAAACCAATGTTGACTAAAAATAAAATTTTCATTAAACAAAAAATAAAATACATTAGGTATAGATCCGATATAGAAAAATTAAAATACATACGCTAAAAGAAAAAATACATTCTAATTATTATTATTATCATCAGCATCATTATTATTGCCAGCCGGCGAATTAACCGGCAGCAGCAGAGCCCTCATCAACCTCTGTATCTCTCTAAACATCCTTGCTATCATGGCGATCAATTCTCTCTATAGGTCATTAACTTGCCTCTGAAGTTCCCGCACAGTTTCGTACAAATAACAATGTCCTAAGAAGGATCAACCATATCTAGAACACGCATGAATTGATAAAAAATGTAAACACAAAAGTAAAGAAAAGAGTCTGAATGTAATACAACGTATACTACCAACTGGTAGATTTACACACATAAAAAACTTACCTCAACGAGAAAGGAATATGCTCTTTGAATAGAAGTGGTTGAAGATGTAATACGAAAAGAGAAATATAAGAAATAAATAAAAGTGGAGTAGAATGAATATTAAGGAGAGACCTATTTATAGAGGATTAAATCTAAATGTGATAGGCAAAAAGGCACGACTGTTCAGCTCCATTGTATTAATTATATTCAAACTGCTGCCTTTTTGTTTTCTATAAAAAGTCGTGACTTTTTCTGTAACGACCCGATTTGTTGAATCGGAATGCTACATGGTGCTCATGACCCCAAAGGACCACAAGCTAATCCATGACTGATATTTGTACCTGTATACTGCATAAGATAACATAATAATGTGGAAACATGCACTGAAAGGACATAAGGTTCGATTATGAAACATAACTGAATAACATAACATCTATGTGGGGTAATAGAATACCCAAAATAAAACTAAAGTATAAAACATGATAGTCTGTATCTACTCTGCATCTAGACTGAAAGCCTCTACTGTCTGAAGAATTTAAATAAGGAGTTGATGGGGCATGTCCCCAACTAATAAGCTAATCAATGAGATACTAGAAAATCATTATGTCCTCGAAGGATAAGGAATCACTTCTACTCTGACTGCTGAATCTGGAATCTACTGCTGATCTGGAACTCGTGTCTCTAAACATATGGTGTAACATAAAAATAAAGCACCATAGCGAGAATGCATCAGTACATATATATCGAGTATACATGTGAGGTAGGGTAAATGCAAGGGTTCACATGCGTGCTAATGCTAACTGGCTGTCTAACATGAACGTGAGAATGCATACATAATTACGTAACTATAACTGACAATGTGATATCATGATTACTGAATTTGAATACTGATAACATGACATGATTTGTAACATGAATAACTATATCTTAGTATAACTGATAATGTGGGTAACTGTAGTTGACAGTCCTGAATCTGATGGAACTATCTGAGTTTCGTACTGTATCTAAGTTGACTGTATCTGACAGTCCTGAAATTTGAAGAACTATCTGAGTTATATTAATGAGATTAATTGACTGTATCTGACAGTCCTGATTCTGTAACATGAAACTGTGGGAAGTAATATTTAATCGACATGCCCCATATATGCTATTATAGCTGAGCTGGGGTCCAATCTATGCCCTGATTGGAAGGGTGTCAATACCATGCCACTGGTAAGGACAACATGTGAGTAACCCTCATATAACAGATAACTCTAGCGAGAACGGTGGGAACCCTCACATAACAGATTAAGCCACCTCATCTACCCTCATATAGCAGGCTATGATGTCTCAACCTATGCTGGCTACATAGTTCTGGAATGTAAGGATTGCTTCTAGGAATCACACCCTTGTATAACAGGTGAGTCCCTATCCTTGGGATCACTCGGTGCTAATTCCTACTCCCATCTGAACGGAAACTGAACATGATTTACTGAACTAAACTGAGCATGGGCTGAGTTACTAAATTTTTGTGGCTAACGAAATACTACTGATATCTGACAACTGACTGAGTCATGAGATCATGGAGTTTTTTCCTGAGTCATAAAACTATCTGAAATCTAAGAGTTCATAGCTTGACTGAGAGTATCGTGAAAAGCATGACATGGCTCTAGGCATACAACTAATATTTCAGGTACAAGTACCCCCAGGACTCGATGGAAGGAAACTGACATAGCATGATTTACTTGAAGACTTGACTAACATCATAATACATACTACATTCATAGGAGCCTTTCATCAAACATGTAATAGGCATAAACTTGTACATACATGGGGATTTCATGATATCATACTAGTTAGACAATTTTCCTTCATCTAGGCATTTAATCAAACATATTGTAGTCATAGTACATGTAAAACACATCATACAACAATTAAACATCATTCTTCAATTCCAATTCCATCATACAAGGTTTTAGTCATGAGATTTTATAAATCTTTATCTATACTAATCAACCCACATGGAATTTATCATCAAATCATGGAATAGAAATCAATTCCTCATTGATCAACATGAAAGAGAACATACAAAGCATGAAAATAGGAAGAAAATCCATAACTTGTATTTCAAAAATATTCTTGGACTTCATGGATGAAAGGAGTCCATGAATGAATACTATGCATACCTTAGTTGGTGATTTCATGAAGATTGATGGTGAAACCTTCTTGAAATTGACAATTGGGAAACTGCACGGTGGCACGATGCAGAGCTATCATGTTGACACCTTGTCTATGACCTGGAAGTTTGGAGCGACGTGCTAGTATCGTGGAGCAACACTGGAATTTGACAATTGCCATTTGAGCTATCTCCGCGACACGCTGAAGGCTCAGGTCAAACACTGTCTCACTAAAAGGCTTTAACTTTTCGCCCAGGTGTTGAATTTGGGCAAATTATATATCGATGGAAAGCTTATTCAATTTACCATGTGATAGGAAGTGAAAATTAAAGAAATACCATATGTATAAGAATGAATTCTTATTTCAAAGCAAGTTCTAAGATCCTTGAGATGATTTTCAAGCTAAGAAAAAGCACGAGTATTATATTTTCTTTTACATTCAAAATTCTCACCTTTTCAAAATGGTTTGAGACTTAATAATAGTCGTTATTATTAAACTGTTGCAATAGATCATCCATCTGTCATAACAGATAACCCACTGTCGCAA
>NW_025889756.1:0-2386 GCF_002878395.1 Capsicum annuum
ACCTAACTTTCTTTTTAGTTAGATTGTTCTTCAGTTATTCTTAAATTGATCATCGAATTTTACGGTAACAGATAACTTGCTTTATACAGGTTACTTTGGGTTCAAAAGCTAATGTACTTAATCAACCTAAAAGGTATGCTGCTTTACCATGTTGAAAATGTGGGATATTTTGGTAACACTGATTCATCCTATTTTTCTCAACCTCGTTTATTATTGAATGATGTAACACTGAAGAACAGCCAATAGCAAGAAAGGTTGTCGTTTCTCGTGCTTCCTGTACAGAGAAAGTTAGCCACAGGTTATATCAAAGTGTAAACAGGTATATATCGTGGAGAAATTTTGAGCTTTAACTCCATATTGTGTTCATAAACGTATATCTTAGACATATTATTGTTGTACAGGGATAAGGAGAGTGTAAATTCATGTCAACCAGTCGTGAAACAGAATGGATCTAGTTTCCGCTTCAAAACAGAAGAGCGGGCCAGGAAAAGAAAAGAGGCAAGGATCAATTTCTTGTATCTACTCGATAAAGTTCAAACGTCGTATAAAACCTAAAAGAAGTCTTTGATATTGATTTCAGTTCTTTATGAAGCTAGAGGGGAAAATGCATGCCAAAGAGGAAGAAACACGTCAGCTCCAAGCGAGAAAACAAGTAATAAACCCGGGGTCTGATTCTTGTGACTAACGGAAACAGGTCCAATTTAATACGGAGAATCATAGGCTGCTAATTGTTAAATGTTAGCTCTTTAAAAGTCATGGAATTACAGAGTTGCCAAAAAAGGAAAGAGGCAATCCTTTTGAAACGAACTAACAATGAAATTAAGACAAAAAAATAGAAACCGAGGGAGTGTAATATGTCATCGGCAAGAGTTAGATGACAATTACTTTATCAGCAGCTAGAAATACTGACTGTTTGTTTGGTTTACTTTGTGTTATGTGTAGGAAAACAAAGAAGCAGAGATCAAACAGCTACGGAGAAATCTCAATTTCAAAGCAACTCCCATGCCTGCCTTTTACCGTGAACCTGGATGCCGCTCAGAAAAAAACAAGGATGGACAGAGCTGGGAGGAGGCAGGAGCAAGAGCTGCAGTCAGATGGAGGATGGACTGAAAGAGAGAAATTCTAGATGTTCTGAGGGCAAAAACTGTTATTTTCTGTGTTGAAACTGGGTAACATCAAATCCTCCGTGCACTTAGCCTACTGTTCTCACATGAAAAGTAAAGCTTGTTTGTAGATTTGTTTACAAGCAATTTTTACTGGTTTATGGTAGAAGCAATCACTCTACTGTCATTTTATGACTCAAATCCCCTTTCTTGGACAAGCAAATTTTACCATTCAAAAAATTAAAACCAATAAAACTTGCTTTGAGATTTAGTTATCTCTCCGTCTTCATCCTTATCCTCCTCTGAAGTGATTATTTTTCCCTCTCACTCCGACGACCTAGTAATATAACTTGCTCTTTTGATTACTTTTTCAAGAGCTAGCAAGTAAAACTAAATCACAAAGCAAGACTTCGACTGCAGCAAGGGCTAGAGCTACTGGTGCAACTGAGAACACTGTTTGTTGTTTAAGGGCAGAAGTTTATAACAGATGTTCCACTAATGAACTTCTAAATTTGGCCGATTCACCACAGGTTTCAGAAGTAACTATTCATCCTTCAGCAGAGTTATCAGACAGCAGCGTGCCTTCAGGTGCAACAAGCAAAACGTCCAAACAAACCCAATCAAATAGAACAGTAGCTCCAAAGAGAGATCAAGAGAAAAGGCAGGTCGCGAATTCTCCAAGACCAAGAACATCCGATTCTATCAGGAGGAACAAAGACTTTAAATCTGAAGACAAAACAAAGCTTCTTTCACGAAGAACAGGAAACATGCAACGAGAAAGGATGTTAGAAGTGTGGACTTGAGCCATAGTACAAGAGTGGGTCGTTTAGCCGTTGGTGTTGCTTCCTAGACGTATCATCGTTTAGTTGTTGCTGTTGGTGTGAATCTTCTTATATTCTTAGCATAGCAAAGATGATTGGTCTCGTATTTGAGACGATTAACTTAGTGAGTAGGTTAGCATTTCTGTTAGATATGCTGCGTATAATTATGCCTAGTTTCGTATAGATAATGTCTTTGAGCCAAGTTCTTGATATACCACAAATGTTGTGCTATTAAAGATCAACATACTTTGTGTAAAATGTTAAAAGTTGTTGTTCAATTGGTAAAGTTTCTGCCATGTGACCAGGAGGTCACGGGTTCAAGTCTTGAAAACAGCCTCTGGCAGAAATGCAAGGTAAGGATGCATACGATACACCCTTATGGTAGGGCCCTTCCCCGGACACCGCGCATAGCGGTAGCTTTAGTGCACCGGGCTGCCTTTTGTTAAAAGTTGTTGTTCAATT
>NW_025889757.1:0-2593 GCF_002878395.1 Capsicum annuum
AATAAAAGTGAAATTTGAGGTCCATTTCTCCTCTCATTCTTTATTTTTATCTTGGATTTTGATCATTTTTCTGGATGTGAATGTTTTGGTGTGCTTACCATGCTTGAATCTTTACTCTGTGTATGGTTGACGTTGGTTGATGATGAATTTGGGTGCGAGAAATTGAATTGATAATCGAAGCATGTGTTAATCATTAGGTTGAGAATTAATTTGGGGGTGGAATTGGAAATTGATAAAATGGGCGTATTTAGATCAATTTTGATTTATTGTTGTTTAATTCAGAATGAGCATGAATCTTGTTGAAATGAATAGGTAAATTTTAGGTTCGGGTAGGCAAATTTAGGAATGATGTTTGATCTAATGCGTAGAATGTCAAATGTGTTGAATGCTTTTCTAGTTTATCTCATGAAATTAAAATTGTATTCATTTGCCGGGGAATGCCCCGAATGAATTGAATTTATTCACCGGGGAATGCCCCGAAGTATCATGTACTTGAAGACGGCACACGGTCAAGGCCCAGAACGTCGGGTAGAGTTTAGCTAAGGAGTAGTTTAGGATTAATTTAGAATAGAGTAGGTTTACATTTTCGTATTTTTCATTTTTTGGGACTGTATAATTGGATTGAACACTGCATTTTGGATTTGTTTTGTTTTCGTGTGTTTGATTGATTGTTATGTGCTTTTGTGTGGTTTATAAACTTATAATATCAAAGTTAGACGATACACTCTACCAAGCGACCGTGGTCAAACCACGGGATCGAGGGGTGCCTAACACCTTCCCCTCGGTCAATAGAATTCCTTAGCCGGAATCTCTGTTCGCAAACCAGTTTTAAGAGTCAAAATATTTTGAAAAGTGATTTCCAAAGGTGACTTGGCACACCCGATCTATGCCAAGTGGCGACTCTGAGTTTAAATGTAAATAATCCTTTTTTGAAACAAATTTTCAATATTTTGTCACTATAATAATAAAACCCTTTTGAACTTAAAATCGAATCTTTTTGGAGTTAAAAAAGGGGTGTGACAGCTCTGGCGACTCCACTGGGGAATCATTTCAGAATTCGAGCTTATTTTTTGGAGTTGTATCGGCTTAGTTTGGCATTATGGGTATATAAACGTTGTTTGTGTTGTTTTGTGTTATTGTTTTTTTTCATTGTTGAGTTCCTGCGTGCTCTTTGTTTACAGTTTTTATCTTATGTGTTACCGCTTTATATCTGGCATCATGTGCATAACCCGAGTCACTTTTCTACAAAGAGTCCGTAGTGCACGCTGTGTACACGACCTCTAGTTGAGTCACCCTTATCTTAGGTGGGGGAGCCGTTGGCTGGTATGGAGTGGGTGGGAAGTTAAAGCAGCCACTATCGACCATACACTCTCCTGAACAGCCTAGTTAGTGAACCCCAACGTAGGTCTGCCTTTAGGTCATGCTTATCTGCATCATATTGAGACCTAGCGGGACCCACTTGGTCCTTTGTAGGAAACTCACCTCCGAGGCATCCCTACGTGCTAAATGTTGCATCTTTGAGGATAACGGGGTCATTTGAAAGACTGATTTAGGTAAAATCATGTGTTAGAAGTAAGGTGTCTAAGCAAGAATTTGTTGGGAAAAGAAAATAATAAGTGAGTCAAAAAAGAGTTTTGTAGTTTTTTTTTGAGTTCTTTATAACTTTTGTTTTTCACAATCAAAAAATCAAAAAGAGTTTTACCTTTTGCACTTATTTTCTCAAAAAAACAAAAATCATCAAAAAGATTTTCCTTTTGTTTCTTTAGTAAGTGTTCATAATTCGAAAACTTCAAGAAAAAAATTTCAATAAGAGCATTTTATAAAAGGACCAAAAAGATTTTTCTTTCATAGTTGTTAGTGTCAGTTTTATGCGAAGTGTCTGATTAAAACCCCAGAAAATATTTTTCTTTCATCGTCTGTCTATAATCATGTCGCTAAAGTTAAGTTTTAGTTTGTTATTTAATCCTTAAGTGTCCAATCTAGATGAACTACGCACCCTTGATTCTCCTCCCTCGGGAGTGATATACGTAGGCAACCTATTGTTGGTTCGGGGACCTTATTTGAAAAATTCAAAAAAAAAAATTTCTTCACTCTTTATTAGAGTAGGTATCATATATTTCTTTAAAAGAAAATTGCAAGAAGATTTTTCTTTAATGGTTTCAATTTTCATTTTCATATGAAATTCGAAATTGAAATCCCAAAAAGATTTTCTTTGATAATCATAGGTTTTATTTTGTATAGGAATATGAAAAAAGAAAATTCAAAAAAGATTTTCTTCACTCTTCATTTAGAGTAGGTGTTTCATATACATCTTCGAAAAGAAAACCACAAAAAGATTTTCCTTTAATAGTTTCAAGTTTCATTTTCATATGAAATTTAGAATCAAAAATTCAAAAAGGGATTTTTCTTTGGTTGTCATAGGTTTCATTTTGTATAGGGAATTTAAATCTGAAAAATGCAAAAAAGATTTTCGTCAATTCTTTTGATAATTTGTTATTTTCTTTTCTTCTTAAAGTTCCAAGAAAAAGAAAAAGAGTTTAATTGGCCATTTTGGCAAGATTTCACGAACTACGCACACCCGATTCTCCCCTCT
>NW_025889758.1:0-5473 GCF_002878395.1 Capsicum annuum
CTTTTCAAAAACCACTTTGTAGAAGGCGGGTATCACGCTCAATAGAACCAGACTTTGCTATGTTAATAGTTAATAGGAGAGAGAAAGAAAGAGAACAGCAAGAGAAGGCCTTTTTCTTTATATTTCTATATTTCAGAAATCGAATCATCATGCACTTTAGGCCCTTCTAAAAGCCATGAGGTGGGGTCACACGAGTAGCGAAAGACTGTGCTTGCTCATGTTCTCATGCTTCACACAAACCCAGGCTAGAAAGCTTGAAAGCCATATCATATCATATGGATATAGAAAGTCCGATCAAGAAACAATAAAAAGGACTGGGAAGGCTTGAATGGATGGCTTCCAAGGCCAGGGCTCGATCCTGCACAATTCAGACCAGCGAGTATCTGTTTAATTTACTTAGATCTTTGAATTTGGAAAAAGATGCTCAGTCCACTCTCTTTTCGATCCAGTTGCAGTTGGAGTAGTAAGCTCATCTAGTTCCCCCTCTTTCTCTCTTTTCTGTGCTAGTTGGTTTAATCATGGAACGTCCAAAAAGCCTGGTCAAATGCGAACATTATTATTAGAAAAATATGCCCTAGAACATGTTATTGAATTGAGTGAGAGGTCCCTTTCTAATTCCCCTCAAACCTTAGGTGCCCCATGCGATAGGTCAGCGAAGCCTGAGCGGGCGCGGAGAAGGAAAGGCCAAATATTTCAGCCTAACGGGAATGAACAACGACAAAATGGTATGGAAGTTTAAGGATAACTATAGGTCAGTGGCTACCTAAGAAAACTCCGATTTGATCCGCCCCCCGGCTGGGAGGCATCTATCTCATCCCGATCACTACTCCGACAACCTTTCCCGAGCCTCCCTCCCTTCATTCAATGCTTGACAGCTTTCTTCATGCGGCATGACACGTCTATCTTTGACACTTATTAATCAGCTAAAATATGACGGTTGCGAAGCAAAGGGTTGAAAAAGCACCATAAGGGACAGGAACGGCGGTTTCCCCAAAGATCCTTATCATTAATGCAACCTTCATTTTGCTCATTCATGGAGTTGTATTTAGTACCTCTAAGAAATATGATTATCCACCGTTAGTCAGTAATGTGGGTTGGAATCTCCTTTGGCTCCCCTACACTTGCCAAAAAAAGACTCTATTTCTCCTGCTATCAAGAATCATCTTGGGCCGCAGGAAGAGCATCTCTCTCTGTCTATTGGTTCACCTTTAGATCTTTTTATAGATCATCGAGAAGATGCCTACCTATTGTTATGCCTTTGGATTCGAGATGATGGTATATAGGAACCTCGTGTCATCAAACGACTCTGCCTGCTGCTTCATCATTGATTTCCCCCTAATAGATTGTTAGACGTGATTTTGGGTCTTTTCTTTTCTAGGTTTTCCTCTCGCAAAACAAGAGAGGTTCAGCAGCTCGAAGTTGATCTCAATCAAGTCCTACCGTCAGGTCAGTCAGTCGTGATGGAAAACGTACCTCGCGAGAGATTGAGATAAAATAAAGGATGGTTTAGATGCGAGGAAGAGGGGAACGAGATGGCTGGCTAAGCTGCTCCACCAGGTCTCATTTCTAGCCGGGAGATGGTTTGTATGGATGGTTCGGGCAGCCGGTTCCAGAACCACGAGCTTCCTGAGAGAGTTTGAATTAGATTCATTGTTTGAAAACGCGGATTTGGTTCACTGTCGGTCGATTGACCGGTGGTTTGGTTGTTTTTAAGGCTAAGGAATGGTGGATGGGGGCAAAGATAAGAAGGGCAGGTACGAACAAAGGCATTATATGAAAAGCTTTCCTTAACCATTCAAGGAAGAGGTTCGACTTAGACCACTTAGTAGGACCTTCTGGCTTACAGGAGACCTTCCATCCATGGTTGATATCTTCCTAGACTTTCTGCTTATTCGGGAATGTGAGTTTTTCTTTCCCAGTCCTTTGTTGGAGGAGAGCCTATAATGTCCGAATGTTTGAAAGAAAGATGCTAATGTCACTAAGGGAATAGCTCCAACATTCCTTCTTCTAATTCCAGAAGCTTTTATAGACCAGTCTATCTCCTCTGTGGGGAAGGCAAGGCTAGTCTATCAGAATTGGAACCTTGGCTAGGGCTATCTAGAGACTATGGATTTCTAGAGTAGAGTCTCGGTATTGGGAAATCAATAGTATAGGTCTTCCATATGTCTAAGAGTTCTAAAAGTTTGAATTATCATACGATAAAGATCGAATTTCTTATACTTAAAGGCAGCTGATGTGGCTATTATGTCCTTAGCTGACTGGTTGATTCCTTCTTGAGTATTGTTGGAAAATAGAATGAAACTTCTTGCTAAATCACGCTCATGAAAATGCAAGATACCACAGCGGTAGATTCTTCCACGAAAGTCCATAAAGGCAGGCAGATAAAAGACATAACCCTCGTATGCGGACGTTAGCCTGATTATGAAATCTTCATACCTAGCTGTCTGCACCCTATTTGCTAATTCCTTAAAGAGATCACTAAGGCTACAAACGTTCTTTATATCCTTATTCAGGAAATAAGATTTCCTCAGAAGATCGTAGGCTTCTTTCAGATTCACGTGTGCCAGTATACCTGGCATAAGAAGAACTACTTTTTCTAAAGTAGCACGATGATTCTTAATGAACTCCAATATATTCGAATTTATCTGAAATCCTTGTCTCTGAAGCCTATTCAATATATTGCACATGTCTTTATACCTGGCGAGTTGATGAGCTAATATGGCTGGCTTACTTTTCATATGTATGTGGAGGGAACCTGACGTTAAGCACTGAGGCCAGCCACAAAGGAATAGGTTTGAATGTTGATATATACTATCTTTCAGCTGACCTTTCGAAACCATGCTTTGCAATCAAGCTGTAAGATTTCTCGCCCAAATGAATTAGTTGGTACTAGAAATGTTCGAAAAAATGAACGAAAGGAGTAATAAGAAGTGAAAAGGATGAAGCAGTGGCGGCTCAGGCATACCACCTGCGGGTGATATCACTCGGGTTTTACCCAGATTTGAACTGGGGAAAAAAGGATTTGCAGTCCTCTGCCTTACCACTCGGCCATGTCGCCAAAATGCTACAAATACAAAATAGATGTAAACTTTCCCGGATTACTGAACTGCTTTTTTATCGTACTTGCGTCGAGTCGACTTCGGTTCACTTTCTTTTCATCTGGTCCAAAGAATAGGATCTCTTGCATTACGGTACAGCATATTCCGATGGCGGAAATGACCAATATCTGAATAGGAAGACGTAGCTTCATACTACTCACTCCATTTTAATTTGCTCGTTGGGTTCAACCTTCCACGAAAGCATTAATAAAACCCGAGAGATCTTCACAAGGCAGGCTAAAATAAAAGACTAAGAGGAGCTGCAAGCGAGCAAAGAGTTATGCTTTTATTTCTTTGTTGAGATTGAAATCGATCGACAGAGCAGAACGACCAGAAAAAGAAGTGAAGTTAGAAAGCCATATGATAGGTGGTAACTATCTTGTACGGTTTGGGGGGTAATCGGCGTACTCCGATCAGTGGGGGGAATCTTTGGCTCTATTGAACATACAGGGAATTGTAGGTAGATTCTACCGATGTCAGGTTCTGTTAAACTAGCTATATGTTGTGTATTATCAACGGTTTCTACATAAGGCGGCAAGATGATATCTTGAGCAGTTACATATCCAGGACCCTTGACACAAATAGATGCGTCAGAAGGCTTACTTAAGCTCACGATATGGATTCGAACCACTGCTTCTCCTTATTGTCGTGAGCGGGTCTGTTGTCCTCCTCATTATAGTCCTCCTAGAATCCAGAGTATTTCGTCGAAATACATCTTGTCTTTTCACCTTAGTAGTACTATGCATAGTCAGTACTATAGCCCCAATCATGGCTACTAATAAAATAAGACTAGAAACCAAAAACTAGACGAAATAGTAGGTATAAAGTAAATTGCCCAATGTTTCCAAATTAGTCCAACTTCGCACCTTTCCGCATAAACCATATATCTAAGAGACGTCGTATTTCTTTGGGTTGGTAGTAATGGAATGCTTTCATTATCTAAACTAAAGAACATCTCCCACTAAAAGATAAGTCCAATAATGCCACTCACTGGTAAATAGCGCAATACTTCTTCGTGAATCTCTGCTATTTGAATATGGAACATCATAACAACGAATAGGAATAAAATGGCTATAGCTCCTATATAAACTACTGGGAAGATCATAGCGAAGAGGTCAAAACGTAACAAAAGAAGTAAACCTGAAGTGTTGCGAAAGACTGGGATGAGAAACAAAATGGAATGTATCGGATTTTTTGCACGTACAACCATCAAACCAGAGACCAAATCAGGGCTCGACAAAACGGAAAGTATCATAGTACGTTGTCCTTCCCTGAAATAGAACTTTCATGCTGGAGCAAGAACTAGCATGAAAGTCGATCAATTACGACCAGCGCGGTTGTTCCTATTTCATTTTCTTCTTCCAAGCCCTTCTTAGAAAGCACTCACTGAGTTACTTATGGAATCTCAAATCTATAACAAAAAGAAAGAATAGAAAAAACTGGGAGTTAGTGCCTGCTTGCATACCAAGCGATCCTGGCGTTCCATTCCTCTCCCGTCCGATCCATTCCACTCGTCCGTCTAAGTATAGCCAAAAAAGCAAATATAGCAGCTTCAGGCACATATAACAAAAATTTCTCACGTCACTTCGACGACGAGATCTCGTATCTATTTACCCAAATGGAATATTGAAATAGACGGAGTTTATTCCATTTTTTCGAAGATCATGTAAAAGTTGATTCGAAAAGCAGAGTTCTCTCCGGTATTTTACTAATGGGGTTCCGCCCTCTTGGTCAAGTTCATGGCGTTTCTCATTAAAAAAGTACAGTAAGGCTTCTTGGGGGTTGGAATCGGCATTTTCTGCCAGACTTATTGGAGGGTCCCATTCGCGTGCATCCAGTAGGAATTAAACCTACGAATTCGCACAGAGAGTCAGTCAAAACTCCATTTTTTAGCAAGAAGGGCCTACGACATAAGGCTCCTCCTACGAACCTATGAACCTGAAGGAAAGAAAGCTCAACACGTCTTCTTTAGAAGAATTTTCCTGCATCAGTATATCAGCTGATTAGATATGAAGCTATGTAGCAAGATCCCCTATCGGGTTAAGAATCCGTCTTTTTTTTTGCCTCAATTGAGACTTATAAGAGGCCAGGCTTAGCTCCTGAAGATAGTAGGATTAAGTGGGCTTAGCTTAGATAAATGCTCTTTAAACTCATTCAATATCTTTCTCTCTATATCCTGCAATTGTCAACTGCCCCTATCGGAAATAGGATTAACTACCAATTCCGAAGGAACGAACTGGAGTTACATCTCTTTTCCATTCAAGAGTTCTTATGCGTTTCCAAGCCCCTTTGAGACCCCAAAAAATGGACAAATTCCTATGCTGTCTATCAAACACAAATGCAATTCGTGCTCAGAAAAAGTCAGCTCGAATATT
>NW_025889759.1:0-2535 GCF_002878395.1 Capsicum annuum
AGCTACCGCTAGGCGCGGTATCTGGGAAAGAACCTCAACACAAGGGAGTATTGTGAGCAGTCTTACCTTGCATTTCTGCCAGAGGCTGTTTCCAAGGCAAGTTTATGTACTGATACAAATATAAAATTTAGTTCTGACCCTGCCTCTATTGACTACAGGTAATGTTAGAAATCGGGTAGAAATAAAGAAAATTATAAGCAGAAAGAAAATAAGAACACACAGATTTACGGGAAAATCATTGCGGAAAAAACCACAAGCAGAGGCAGAGGAGGTTTCACTATAAAAGGAGAGAAGTACAATGTGGAGCGACGTAATTTCTGAATAACCAAAATTGACCCACTAATTGTACTTATATAATATTTGCATATAAATAAGTTCTAAATCCAAAAACATAAAGGTCGGTCCGATCCCGAAGCCCACCACTGACCCCATTAAAAATCACAGACATGGATCGCACCGCAAAACTTTCTGGGCCGAATTAACAAAATTTAGATCACAACTCTAACAATTTTCAAGCCAACATTGTAACGACAATAGCATAATGAGCCAAACTTCTAGCAAGGGGCAAAGTTCAACCTTCCTATTTTGTTATTAATTACTTACATAATACTCTTCTGTTGAAAAGGTCGATCTATTTTGATTTATCATGGAATTTAATAAAATAAAAAAGACTTTTAAATCTTGTGATTTTAAATTAAAATTATGTCAAATGTACTTGTAGTGTTAAATATACCATGTGGAAAGTTGGAATAGTGTTACTAAAAAACTGATCATTCTTTTTCAAATAGACTAAATATAAAACCAAAGTACTTTTTTTTTAAACGGAGGGAATACTTTTTAAGATGTTATATGTCCCACCGAAACAAAAAATAAAATATTTTTTGTTTTGCAAATAAAAGAAAGCCTCGAGTCATGGCATTACTCCAGACAAAAAGTTTGCCTTTTTTAAGAAAAAAACTACTCCACTAATTGGCTCCTAAGTTGGAGATTTATTATTTCTTTATTGATTAGTCCACAATGTACTAGTTGCAGACAGCTAATATAAATAAAAAAAATTGTGATTGATACAACAAATTGGCCAAGGTCTCTTTTTAATATATCAATGACGTATATTTCTACCTAATTTCATAATTGAGATTTGGGGAGTTATTATGTGGTTAATTTTTGTTTTACATATATGTTATGTGGTGTTTTACGTGATTAATTCTTGTTCTACATAGCGTTTTATGTGTATTAAGTCATATATGATGTGTGTGTCTACTTATTCAACTTTATACAAGTTTAAGTGTCGACTTGTATGTACTCAAAATTGGAGGTCATACATATGATTTGTTGTCAAGTTAAAAGGGCAATGTTTATGTATTACGCCAATCAAATTAGTTCATTACTAAAAGTTCATTTCGGAATATAGCTAGAAGAATTGAAGTTCAAGGATTTCATCATAGTTTTTATTGTTTAAACTTTAAATTTTATCGTTACAATACTATATTTTAACATTATTTTTTGGCTTTCAAGGAAATATAATTTCTCTATATTTTAAATAAGACTGCGACTATTTCTTGATTTCTTTGAACTGTTTATCTTTAGCAAAAAGTCTATCGCAAACATCATTTCTACCTATGAGATAGCGGTAAGATTTGCTTACGCTCTACATTTTTTTTTTCAAAGTACACCTTTTTTAACAGAGACAAAGGACCATTTATGTTCAACATTATATTACAGGGACCTAAGTGAACCTACTATGTAAAGTTAAGGGCCGTTTTGGGCTGATAAATTCTGCAGATATCATTTCTCAGCCACTCAAATTTTATTTGGTTAGGTACTCTATCTTTTGTTCTTTATACATTTGTTTATTGATGCTCATAATATTGTCATTTCTTCTATCCTTTTCTCAAATATCTCTTGCAGTGATTTTGAAGCTGTCTAATCTGCCATTGAAAGGTTAGTTTCACTTAATTACTCTCTCATTTTATTAAAGTTTCAGAGCAAAAACAACACTTGTAGTGGCTTATCAATGTATAATTTAGCTTTTTGCAAACATAACGTTGATTACGTGTTGGATCCTTC
Source organism: Capsicum annuum (assembly GCF_002878395.1). Lineage (NCBI taxonomy): Eukaryota > Viridiplantae > Streptophyta > Magnoliopsida > Solanales > Solanaceae > Capsicum > Capsicum annuum. The sequence goes on from NW_025889759.1 coordinate 2,068, forward strand.
AAAAATTGAGCATTTTTCTTAAGGATCTGACACAGATACGACATCTTTTTAAAAGAGTCTTTATATTTTTTAGCTTTGAAATTAGAGAAATAACAGACAAGAGAAAGAGTTGGAGAGAGAAAAAGATACTTCAATTGTATTGTAAAGGAAATTATTTTATTAATAACTCAAAACATATATTTTTATCTAAATTTCTAACTATACTTTAATTTAAATTGGGATAACTAATTCTTATTCAACACCCAGCAACATAGAAAACACTACCTAGGTAAGCAAAGTGGAGTTTTGAACCACAATCTTGTTTGTGTACTGGGAGTTAAATGAGCTAAAGCTACTGAGTTTGGGACTGAACTCACTGTTACCCTGTGATAGCTATGATTAAGGCAAATACATTACCTGATCTGATTTAGTTTATGCGTGCCTTTGTTGTTAATCAACAAATGATACAGAATCCATGGCAGAAACAGA
>NW_025889760.1:0-1110 GCF_002878395.1 Capsicum annuum
AGCACGCTTAACTTCGGAGTTCTGATGGGATCCGGTGCGTTAGTGCTGGTATGATCGCATCCGTCATTCCAAGCACTCCAAATTCTATTATGCCTCTTTGTCCTCCGTCGCCCGTCACACCTCGCACGTGGGCCTCCGCGCGTCGCCCCTTTCTTGTTTCCGCCAAGAGGAAAAACAAAAAGATTCGCCGATCGAACCGGCAAAATTAAGCTGAATTTTATAGGAAAAAAAAAAGGAAGGTATGCAACACGAGGACTTCCCAGGGATGCAACACGAGGACTTCCAAGGGGGTCACCCATCCTAGTACAACTCTCGCCCAAGCACGCTTAAATTAAGAGTTTCGACGGGATCCGGTGTGTTAGTGTTGGTATAATCGCATCCGTCATTCCCAGCGCTCCAAATTCTATTATTCCTCTTTCTCCTCCGCCACCCGTCACACCCCGCACGCGGGCCTCCACGCCTCGCCCCCTTTCTTGTTTCCGCCAAGAGGAAAAATAAAAAGATTCGTCGATCGAACCGGCAAAATTAAACCGACTTTTAAAGGAAAAAAAAAAGCATGGATGCAACACGAGAACTTCCCAGGGGGTCACCCATCCTAGTACTACTCTCGCCCAAGAACGCTTAACTTCGAAGTTCTGATGGGATCCGGTGCGTTAGTGCTGGTATGATCGCATCCGTCATTCCCTGCACTCCAAATTCTATTATGCCTTTTTCTCCTCCGCCGCCCGTCACACCCCGCACGCGCGCCCCTGCGCCATGCCCCCGTTCTCGTTTCCGCCAAGAGGAAAAACAAAAAGATTCGCCGATCATACCTGCAAAAATAAACCGAATTTTAAAGGAAAAAAAAAGGAAGGGATGCAACACAAGGACTTCCCATGGGGTTACCCATCCTAGTACTACTTCTGCCCAAACACGCTTAACTTCCGAGTTCTGATGGGATCCGGTGCATTAGTGCTGGTATGATCACATCTGTCATTCCCAGCACTCCAAATACTATTATTTCTTTTTCTCCTCCGCCGCCCGTCACACCCCGCACGCGGGCCTCCGCGCCTCGCCCCCTTTCTTGTTACCGCCAAGAGGAAGAACAAAAAGATTCGCCGATCGAACTGA
>NW_025889761.1:0-5225 GCF_002878395.1 Capsicum annuum
ATATGAGAATAATTGAAATCGTAATTGAACTTATCAATTCATCTTTAATTTTAGTTATATCAATGTAGTTATTACTAATAATATCTTAATTTGAATAATTTCAAATAAAATTGGTCAATTAACACTTTACTCAAGACGAATATACTTAGATGATCATGTAATTACTATGAGATTAATTGAAATTGTAACTAAAATTATCAATTCATATTTAAATTTAGTTAAATTAATTTAACTATTACTAATAATTGCTTGATTTTAATTATTTCAAATAAAATTGGTCAATTGATCATTCTACTTAAGACGAAACACTTAGTTGAACATGTAATTACTATAAAATTAATTGAAATTGTAAGTCAATTCACTAATTCATCTTTAATTTTAGTTAAATCAATATAGTTTTTTCTAATTATGGTTTGGTTTTAATCATTTCAAATAAAATTGGTTAATTGATCACTCTACTCAGGACGAGCACACTTAGTTGATAGTGTAATTACCATGAGATTAATTGAGACTGTAACTGAACTTATTAATTCATGTTTAATTCTAGTTAAATAAATTTAGTTATTACTAAAATAATGGCTTAATATGAATCAATAGATAACTAGTTATTACTAAAATAATGGCTTAATATGAATCAATAGATAACTAACATGTTGCAAAAGATGAATAATCTGTTAAAAATGACTAAACAGATAAAGACTTCTGTTGGAAATGACCAAACAAATAAAGACATTTGTTGGAAATGACCAAACAAATATAGACATATGTTGCAACAGATGACTAGCCTGTTGCAATAAATGACTCATCTATTGAAAATTATCAAACAAATATAGACATCTGTTGCAACAGATGACTAAGTTGTTGCAACAGATGACTCATCTGTTGAAAATTATCAAACATATAGGATATATGTTGGAAAATAATTTAAAATACTAAAGCTCAGATGTTTTTAAGAGAACTCAAATGTTTGTCCCCTTGTCTAAGGTCTTGTCTTTAATTTTAGTTAAATCAATTTAGCTATTACTAATAATTACTTAATTTGAATCATTTTAAATAAAATTTATCAATTGATCATTCTATTAAGGATGAATGCATTAATTGAAATTGTAAGTGGACTTATCAATTCATCTTTAATTTAGTCAAATTAATTTATTTATTACTAATAATGACTTAATTTGAATCATTTGAGATAAAATTAGTCGATTAATCACTCTCCTCGAGACAAATAAACATAGTTGATCATGTAATTACTATGAGATTAATTGAAATTGTAAGTGAAATTATCAATTCATCTTTAATTTTAGTTGTATCGATTTAGTTATTACAAATAATGGTTTAATTTAATTCATTTCAAATAAAATTGGTCAATTGATCACTCTAATCATGACGAATACACTTAGCCGATAATTTAATTACTTGAGATTAATTGAAATTGTAAGTTTATCTTTAATTTTAGTTAAATCAATTTAGCTATTATTAATAATATATTTATTTGAATTATTTCAAATAAAATTGGTCAATTGATCACTCTACTCGAGATGAATACACTTAGTTAATCATGTATTTACGATGAGATTAATTGAAATTGTTAGTGAACTCATTAATTCATGTTTAATTTTAGCTAAATCAACATAACTATTACTAATAATGGCTTAAGTTGAATCATTTGAAATAAAATTGGTCAATTAATTATTCTACTAAGGATGAAATACTTAATTGATCATTTAATTACTGAGATTAATTGAAATCGTAGTTGAACTTATCAATTCATCTTTAATTTTAGTTAAATCAATTTAGTTATTTCTAATAATGGTTTAATTTGAATTATTTCACATAAAATTTATCAATTAATCATTCTACTCAGTACGAAACCCTTAATTGATCATGTAATTACTATGAAATTAATTGAAATCGTAATTGAACTTACTAATTCATCTTTAGTTTTAGTTAAATCAATATAGTTATTTCTAATGATGACTTAGTTTGAATCATTTCAAATAAAATTGGTCAATTGATCACTCTACTCAGGACGAACATACTTAGTTGATCGTGTAATTATCATGAGATTAATTGAAACTGTAATTGAACTAATTAATTCATATTTTATTTTAGTAATCAATTTAGTTATTACTAATAATGACTTAATGTGAATCAATAGATGACTAACATGTTACAACAGATGAGTAATTTGTTGAAAGTGACCAAACAAATAAAAATATCTGTTGAAAATGGCCAAACAGATATAGATATCTGTTGCAACAAATGACTCACTTGTTGCAACAACTAATTCATCTATTGAAAATTATCAAATAAATATAGACATCTGTTACAACAGATGACTAAGTTGTTGCAACATATGACTTGTCTGTTGGAAATTACTAAATAGACAAAATATGTGTTGAAAAATAATTTAAAATACTAAAGCTCAAATGTTTTTTTAGGAGAACTCAAACGTTTTCCCCCTTGTCTAAGGTCTTGTCTTCAATTTTAGTTAAATCAATTTAATTATTATTATTAATTGCTTAATTTGAATCAACAAATGACTAACCTGTTATAAGCATTTATTGCAACAGATGACTAACTTGTTGCAACAAATAGGTGATCTGTTGGAAAATAATTAAAATACTAGGAAACTCAAACATTTTTAGGAGAACTCAAATGTTTGTCCCATTGTCTTAAAGAATTGTCTTTAATTTTAGATAAATCTATTTAGTTAATACTAATAATTGTTTAATTTGAATCAATAGATGACTAACATATTGCAACAGATGATTCATATGTTGAAAATTATCAAACAGATAGAAAATCTGTTATAATAGATGGGTTATCCATTAGAAAACAATTAAAATACTAGGGAACTTAAATGTTTTTAGGAGAAGTCAAACAATTGTCCCTTCAATCCTTTTGCATTTGATGTATGATACACTATTTTTGTCTTCTTTACCTATTTCATAAAAATTTTCATGTGTTTAACTTATTCGTGTGCCCTTGTTGAAATTTTTAGAATTTTTTTAGGTCAAATTTTGTTCGTATATCACTTGGACATTACTTCATAGGTGATTTTATAAGTATAATTATGATTTTTGTGGAATTTTTTATTTAGTATATTTGCTAATGCTACAATGGATAGAACCTGCAACATGAATCCAATATATGAGTCATTTATTTCAACAAGTGAGTAATCTATTGCAACATATGACTAATCTGTTGCAACAGATAACCCATATGTTGGATTCATATTACAACACTATAATACAAATCCAACAGATGAGTAATCTATTGCAACAGATTAGTCATATATGTTGCAACAAATTACTCATATATTGCAACAGATTACTCATCTGTGCAACAAATTACTCATTTGTTGGATTCACGTTACATGTTTTATCTACTGTTGAAAAAACAGCAGTAGCGGATACATCCAGATGAGAAATTAAACTAAAAATTATAATTTTACTTATTAAAATCACCTATAAGTAATTTCCAAGTTATATACGAATAAAATTTGACCTAAAAAATTTTGATCAAGTAGCAATAGTAGCGGTAACAACAATATTCAAGAAGAAGATGATGATGATGATGAACAAGAAGATATGATAATGAAGAACAAGATGATGATAATGAAGAAGATGATGATGAATAAAGCAACAAAAACAATGAACAACAAAAATCACAAAGAGGGAGAAAACTCCAATAAATGAGAAGAGAGAGAAGCGTGCCTTTTTTTCCTCCATTTCTAGTTATATTAGATTTTACATTGGATCAAAGTATAAATTAAAAAACTTGTGGGTTATTTTCAAAATTTTCTTACTTTCTTAATCCTTAATAAAGTAATTGTCACCTCCACTCAATTATTAAGACTTGTGTCATCCACACTTCATTTTAAAACTCTTTTGTCACCCAGAGCCCAAAGTCCCTAGTGACAGGATATGAACTTTGTAATTTGAAATCATGAGTAAAATCAGTATTTGGATATGTAATTATAAAATGTAAAATTCTCCAAAATATGTGATTTGAGATTTTATATCATGATTTAAAATTTGTTTAAATTCAAAAATTGGCCCACAAGTTAAATTTTGTATAAAAAAAGCTCCGCCATTATTACTTTAATCAATCTTTAAATTATTTATATCTCATATAACCATTACTCTCACCCATATTTTTTGTGTGTGTGTTTCAAATTATGAATTTCATAGCTTTACACAAAGCTATCTCACTGTTGGGTTCAAAATTGAGAGGTGTCCTGCGGAAGCTTATAATTTGCAAATCATAGAGACGATAAATCAGACGACAAAGAAAACAATAATAAAAATCATAAAATTATTATATGTTTTGGTCAATTAGCCTACATATTATAAAACCTAATATTTAAAAAAGCACAAAAACTAATGAACAAAAATCTCCCCCTAACCAAAGCTCTTAAACGACTATATTGTGAATGCTATTGAGCTATTGTATGAGAAGGGGGAGTTTTCTATTTATACTATTTATAGAGTTCCAAAACCTTTCCTCTTAGAAAGAGTTTTGCCAAATATGAAAAAGTTTTATATTTTCCTTTCAAAAAAATAAAAGTAATTATGGTATTACTTTTATTTTTCTTCTAAGAAAAATAAAACTTAAATTTGATAAGAAAATCAAGGCAAAAACCCTAACAAATTTTCATTTTTGGCTTGATTTTCTTCACTTATCCACCTTCTTCACATCACATGCATGAACTTCGTTCTTGATACGATCTTCATAACTGCTGCTTACCATGGTTAAAAATAAGATTTAAAATATTATTGTTAAAAGCAGGTAAAAAATAAATATTTTATTTTTATTTTTAAAGATGCAGCAACAAGAATGTTGAAAATATGGTTGAAACTTGTTCTCCACACGTAGTTGGACAAAAATCTTCATTATCATCCAATTAATTGCAAATTGATTAGAACCGCCTTGGACTTTTCTTCGACCTCATTTTACCAAACCGCTGGATCTTTGAACCGTAGACTCTGATACTACTTATTGAGTTTGAAATCGAGAGGGCGTCATGCAGAAGCTTATAGTTTGCAAATCATAAAGACAATAAATCAGACAACAAAGAAAATAATACTAAAAAGCATAAAACTATTATATGTTTTGACCAATTGGCCTACATATTATAAAACCTAATAGTTAAAGGAACACAAAAACTAATGAGAGAGAAAATCTCCTCCTAACCAAAGCTCTTATACGACTACATTGTG
>NW_025889761.1:8225-15165 GCF_002878395.1 Capsicum annuum
GCCAAGTCAAGTGAAGGAGCCAATGGGGTCATGCCACGTGTCAAAATAATGCAGTGAATTAAAAGCCCATAAGAAATGCCATGTCACTTAAATATGATTGAATAAAGGAAGTTCATGTTTATCATGACTCTTTACTTCCTACAACTACAAATAGCGGCCTCGTAATTCAGAAAAGGACCAACAAGTTTAACAAGAATCAAGGGAGAGCTCGTGGATCAAAGCAGCAGATTTCTCTATAAATTCAAGAACAAGCTCAAGATTTCAAGATCAAGAGTTCAAGGTTCAAGAGCAAGCTCAAGATTTCAAGATCAAGAGTTCAAGGTTCAAGAACAAGCTCAAGATTCAAGATCAAGAGTTCAAGATTCAAGAACAAGTTCAAGATTCAAGAACAAGCTCAAAGGCCCTTGAATTCAAGTAAAAGTTGAGATCAAGTTCATCAAGTTTTCAAAACAAGTTCAAGATCAAGATCAAGACCGCAAGATTCAAGAACAAGCTACCAAGCCCTTGGATTCAAGCACAAGTCAAGATTAAATCCGTCAAGATCAAATCCGTCAAGTTCAAGTAAAAGTTCAAAATCAAGCTCGAAGCCTTGAATTTATAGTTTAAAAGGTGAATCAGAGGAATCATAGAGATTGTAACACTCGCATTGAAATCAATAAATTGATTGTTGTAATATATTTTTCTTATCTCGATTATTTATTTTTGGTCTCAAAAATTTTATTGTCCAACAAATTTTGGCACGTCCAGTGGGACGATCTCTACCTCTCATCTCAACTTTTTAGACTTTGAAGATTAAGAACACTGAAATGACTTCCACGAAGATCAACTCTCAATCAACTGCTTCCAAGGCTGTTGATTCAAGGTTCTCTGCTGAAGTGGAAAGCATCCTTGGTGTTACTTTTGGAAGCTTAGGAGTTGTCACGAGGAGCAAGGCAGGTTTGATAGGACAACAAACACATCTAGTGTCATTCGCGCCAACTCTAAATTTTGTATCTTCAACCTTAAAAAGAACGAAGTTCAATACAAGTGCTTCAAAAGGAGGAAGCAGTGTCGCGGAATCGCTTAAGAAGACTCTTGCTCTACTTGAGTATTCTGGTTCCAAATACTCTGGCGCAAAAAGCGATAGCCGTTCAACAAATGCATCATCTCCACTTACACCACATAATTTAAGAACTTTGAAGATCAACCTACGCGATAATCCATGTTACTCTTCGACGTATCCAGTGATCATGCAAGCAATGGTAACTGATGCCTCGTCTAGGGAGGAGCAGCTTACGAATCTGACAAAGGTAATTGAAGGCCTGACCAACTATGTTCAAAATCAAGAGGCTAGGATTGATAAAATAGTAGATAGGGTGGAAAGCTTGATAGATGAAGAATCTAGCCATGCACCGAAAAAAGCTCCAAAGGTTCATGAGATAGAAAATCCTGTGAAACAAACACCACCGACTAAAGAGGTGCAAGTTTTTGCTGAAGAAATGATCCTGATTGAGCAATTGAGGGAATTTATTGAAGGGACCCTCAAAGACAAGTATGATGTTGTCACCAAGTCTTCCCTTGCATATGCCAAGCCCTACACTGCGAGAATAGATAGCCTCAAAATGCCTGCCGGGTATCAACCCTCCAAATTTCAATAATTTAAGGGCAAAGGTAATCCAAAACAAGATGTCGCATACTTTGTTGAGACATGTAATTATGCTGGAACTTACGGTGACTATTTTGTCAAACAGTTTGTTCATTACCTTAAGGGAAATGCCTTTGATTGGTATACAGACCTCGAGCCTAACTCCATCGATAGTTGGGAGCAATTGGAACATGAGTTCCTAAATCAGTTTTATAGCACAAGGCGTACAGTGAGCATCATAGAGCTCACAAATACTCGGCAAAAAAAAATGATCTAGTCATCGACTTCATTAATCGATGGAGAAATGCGAGTCTAAACTACAAAGATAGGCTCAGTGAAGCTTCTGCAATAGAAATATGCGTCCAAGGAATGCACTAGGGGCTTCTCTACATCTTGCAAGGAATTAAACCAAAGTCCTTTAAAGAGTTAGCTACTCGTGCTCACGACATGGAGTTGAGCATGTCTTCTGCTGGAAAGGAAGAAATGCCTATTCATGACCCTCGAAGGGGAAAGAAAAAGTAGGAACCCAAAAGATGGAGCAAGTTTGTTCCCAAAAATGAAAACAAGGAGTCCATGAAAATTGATGTGTCTCCTATGAAGGTCATCACAAAGTTAAGCAATAAGCAAAGCGTGAAGACCACTTCTGGAACACGTCCGAATCAGAAAAATTTAAAAGAGATGCAAGAAAAGGAATATCCCTTCCTTGATTCCGATGTTTCTGAGATTTTTGATGAACTCCTTGAGCATAAGCGTCCCAAAGAAGCTGGAAGGACCAATGACCCTAATTATTGAAAATATAATAGGCTCGTAAGTCATACTCTGGAAAAGTGCTTTGTTTTTAAAGATAAAGTCATGCAACTAGCAAAAGAGAAGAAGATCTTCTTCGATGATAAGATAGCCAGTTCTCATAAAATCTCTATTACTTTTGGCTCGCTCAACCCAGTCCAAATATGTGTCGAAGAGCATAATGAGAAAATATTAGAGCCTGGCAGGTTTTCAGTTGATGAAGGCAGTGATGAAGGTTGGACTCTGGTGATAAGGCGCAGGCGCAAGAGAATGAGTCTGCAAAAGGAGTCATTCAAGCATCCAACTAGAAGGAGAATGGTAAATAAATCAAGGAAACAAAATTTGATTGAATTCCCAAAGAAGATGAGGGTGACGGAGCTTCACCACCAAAAACCTCATCGTCTGATGACTTTAGAGGAATTCTTACCGAGTTGGTTTCAGTTGTAAAGGCTGGATATAATCCTAATGAGCCATCAAGGTTAGGTAAACTTCCATCGGAAGGTACAACAAGGCAAACACATGAAGTCCTAGGATACACACAACCACCTCTAATTCGCATCTCCATAAGAAGGGCGGTTAGTAACTACATCACTGGAGAAGAGGAGTCTGCCACATCCAATAAAAGGCCTTCTGTCTTTGAGCGACTTGGAGAATCAACCGCAAGAACTTCTGTATTTGAGAGGTTGGGTCCTCTAAATAATAAGATAAGTAACAAGCATCGAAGAAGTCATCAAAATATGACATTGCACTCCTAGCCTAAGATTCAAAAGGATTTTCAAAGTTTGATTCCTTTTAGAATGAAGCGATAGACGAAACTGGTAGTTTCATCCAATAAGGTGTTAAAAAAAAGGCTCATACTATGGTTGATACCAAGGAACGTGAGGAAGATGAAAGTGTTGACTCCTCATATCATGTTACAACCCAGAATGAGAATAAGGCCTCATCTCAAACGAAGGTTGATAAAGAGATAGAAGATACTTTTTGGTGTCACCACATATCCATCAACGACGATAATCCTCAAGAGGAGGAAGATGTTGGAGATGCTCCATCTCAACTTAAAGAAAGAGTGAAGGCCACAATAGATCCCTTGAAAGAAGTTAACTTTGGAATCGATGAAGACCCAAGACCAACTTACCTGAGTGCTTTCTAGAGATGGAGGAAGAAATAACGTATATGAATATACTCAAAGAATATATGGATGTCTTCACTTGGAGTTATAAGGAAATACCTGGATTAGATCCGAAAGTAGCAGTCCATCAGTTGGCAGTCAAGAATGGTGCTCGTCCTATTAAGCAAGCTCAAAGGTGCTTTAGGCCAGAGTTGGTTCCACTGATTGAAAATAAAGTTAACAAACTCATTGAAGCTGGATTTATTCATGAAGTTAAATATCCCATGTGGATTTCAAGTATTGTTCCAATACAAAATAAGAATAGCCAAATTCGAGTTTGTGTCGACTTTCGAGATCTCAACAATGTATGTCCTAAGGATGATTTCCCAATCCTTATACCAGAGTTGATAATTGATGCCACCACTGGTTATGAGGCAATGTCCTTCATGGATGGTTCATCTGGTTACAACCAAATTCGCATGGCGCTAAAAGATGAAAAGCTCACTGTATTTCATACGCCCAAAAGTATTTATTGCTACAAGGTGATGCCTTTTGGTTTGAAGAACGTTGGCGCCACTTATCAAAGAGTTATGCAAAACATCTTTGACGGCCTACTCCACAAGAATGTTGAATGCTACGTAGATGATCTAGTGGTGAAGTCAAAAAAGAGAGATGACCACTTAAAAGATCTAAGAATGGTGTTTGAGTTACTTTGAAGATATCAACTTAGGATGAATCCCTTGAAGTGTGCCTTCGGAGTTACTTTCGAAAAGTTTCTTGGCTTCATTGTGTGACACCGAGGAATTGAAATTAATCAAGACAAGGTCGATGCAATTTTAAAGATGCCCGAGCCTTGAAACATTCATGAGTTAAAAAGCCTTCAAGGAAGGCTAGCATATTTAAGGAGGTTTATCTCAAACTTGGCCAGAAAATGTCAACCATTTAGCCGTCTCGTAAAGAAGAACACTCCCTTTGAATGGGACCAAACTTGTAGTAATGCCTTTGAGAGTATCAAATCATACTTAATGAAGCCATCAGTTGTAAGACCCCGTAAAAATCGCATGTCAAATTCAGCTCGTAAAGCTCCATGAGAGATTCCAACAGTTAGAAATTTTTTTTGCTAAGTGTTCAAGTTCAACACTTACTCTCATTTTATACCTCCTAACTTCGGGGATTTATTTGATGACCTTCCCGACCTCCGTTTTTAGATTTTTCAAGTTGTGTTGCGATGGAGAAAGTCTCTAGTACATATTGGACACATTTCGGTCGCATTTTGGGTGCATTTCAGTGGCTAACTCACTGGTTTGAAATGCTCCCATATTTCGGGCGTATTTCAGGTCAAAACTTTTAGTCAACTTCAAACTATCATAACTTCCTGCATATAATGAACTGTGATAGCTGCTATATATCAATAGAAATATCTTTGAGTCTTCCTTCCAATTCAATTGGTTTCATCCAATTTGAACATTGGAGTAAAAAGTTATGATCAATTTACTTCAGCCTATCAGCCTGAAAACAACATAGAACAGCTGCGTCTTTCTCTCTTTCTCCAAGGGTATTTTAGTCTTTCCCACCTCTATATATATTTACACAAACATGAGATTCAGCATAATTTAGCAACATATGCTTGATTTCTCTCAAAATTCATCAAGAGCAAGAAGAGGGTTTGCAATTGGGGATTTAATTTCAAGAAATTCTCTCCATCGATCTTCGTAAAATGAAGAACTAAGGTATGCATAGTGTTCATCCATGGATTCCTTTTATCAATGGAGCTCAAGAATCAAGTTTTAAGTTATGTATCATGAATATTTTATGGTGGGATGATTATGTTCATGTTGATGGTGTTAAATTGAGTTCTTAATTCCATGAGTTATCTGAAGAATCATGAAAACTAATTTATTTTGTAATATTATTCATATGAACTTTATGTTGAGTTCTTGAAATTGCTAGTTGGATGTTGATGATCATGTTTTTGGTGTTGAATGATTCCCAAGTTGGGATCTTTATGTGAAATCATGAAACTATGTTGAAATATAAGTTGAAGTCCATGAATTTGGTGATTTATACTTTGTGAAAATTTTATGATTTCACCTATGCCTAAGTTGTGCATGAAAGGTGTTTGATTATATGTTTAAGAGAAACAAGAAACATGTAGCATGGATTAATATGGCCTAAAAGGTGAATTCATTCCATTGACCTCATGCTTGAATGGCTTACATGCTATTGCTATACAATGAATATGTTGTTGGAATGTCATGATGTTTGAGTATGAAACTATGATCTTGATTATATACATTCCTACCATGAACAAGATTACGTTAACCACGTACTTCATGAAATCCCCAACTTATTTTATTATGAATGGTTGATATTGATCATGTATTCAAGAATGTCAAGAAGTGTCAGTTTCCTTCTATCGAGTCCTGGGGGTACTTGTACCCAAAAAATATAGCTGTGTGCCTAGAGCCATGTCATGTTTTCACAATACTCTCAGTCAAGCCATGTTTATTAGACTTCAGTCATTCTCATGGCTCAGGAAAACTCATGTAAAGGTAGTATCAGTTCAGTTTTACTCAGTATTCAGTAATCTACGTAATCTCAGTAATATCCGTCAGTCTATGGAATTTAGTAAATCTCAGTATCAGTACAATTTAGTTTAGTATTTAGTTCAGACATCAGTAAACTCAGTCAGATAACAGAACTCAGTAGCATTTAGTCAGTTAACAGAATTCAGTAGTGTTCCGTTAGTCATCGGAACTCAATAAACTCAATCTATGTTCAGTTCAGTTAAACAGAACAATCAGTAACAGTTTAGTTAATTCTAGTATGAACTAGGAAATCACTTCAGTATAATCAGTTCAGTGTCATTCAGTTGGGAGTATGATTCAACACTGAGTGAACCCAAGGATGGAAACTCACCTGCCAGTAGAGGGTGTGATTCTTAGAAGCAGTCCTTGCATTCCAGAACTATGTAGCCAGCATAGGTTGAGACATCAATACTTGTCAGTTGAGGGTAGATGAGGTGGCTTAACCTGTCAGATGAGGGTTCCCACCGTTCTCATTAGAGTACCTGCTAGATGAGGGTCACTCACAGCTTGTCCTTACCAGTGGTGCGGTATTAACACCCTTCTAATCAGGGTAGAGATTGGACCCCAACTTAGCTATTATAGTGTATTTGGGGCATGTCGGTTAGATAACTAATTCCCAAAGTTTCAGTATCAGTCTCAGTAAAAGAACTCAAATAGTTCTTCAGGATATCAGGACTGTCAGATACAGTCAACTCAGATACAATATGGAACTCAGCTAGTTCTATCAGATTTAGGACTGTCAGATACAGTCATTTATGCTATCAGTTATCAGAACTCATGTTATCAGATATATCAATTGTCAGAATTTAGTTATCATTCATGATATGTTATTAG
>NW_025889762.1:0-2317 GCF_002878395.1 Capsicum annuum
GCTTTTGCACGAGTTTCATGGAGTTATGGACGAGCCTCGGTATCAGGTTTCCTACATATCTCAGGTTTTATGAGAATTCAGGCCACTTGTAGTTCGTAAAGCTAGATTTCAAGCACGATTTTCAAGCAAATTCACCAACTATCTCAGTTTTAGAGTTTTTGATGGAACCAAAATGCTGGGGAATAAAGGGATTTGGGGGAGGGTGGAATGCAGTCGAGTTTTCTATAGAGATCCCGGCCTACATATCCCCAAGATTTCAGGGAATTAGACTACTTGTAGTTCGACTCGATTGGTAGAAAAGATAGTCTTTTATTTCAGATGATCTTTGGCTCGGGATGAGTGACAAGTTAATGAGTTGCGGAAAAGAGGCTTGTAACCTCTTAACCATGAATGTGGGATCCTTCACATCCATAGGCAAGAACTTACCTGGATATAATTTCCAAAACTCTAAGTATGTTGCCACTCGAATTTGAAAAAGAAAATTCCCTCGGTATGAGTTAAGAAAATATCCTAGAGGTAAAGTTGAGACCAGAACATCCAAAAATATCCACGTGCCTTCTAATAGAGGAGTGGTTAGATGGTGGTGGTGATCATCATTTAGCTCGCGTCTAGAGAGTTTGACATCCATCTTCAGACTATGTCCCGTTTTGCTGCTGAGAAAGAGTTCCACGTTGTGCTACGTCCTATTTGAAGTCGTCCGCACCTGTGGTTTTGATTTGAGATTTTCATCCTCTCGGATGCTCTTGACAATGTTTCAAGCAAAAGTGTTAGAGCTAAACATAATTCACGAAAGAGGTATGTAGTCTTTTACCATATCTCCACATGAGTTGTGGCCTGAAAGGTGGAGTCATCTCTTCATGTACCTGTTTGGAATGAAATAACCCACAACAACAAATACAACAACCCTCTTGGTTATTGTATAATTATGACATTTGTCGAGCAAATATATTTTCAAAGTGGGATGAACCCGGTGATACTTTATGCAGAACGGTCCCTACAACCGTGTAATCTTGTGCTGGTGTGGCAACCCTTTTGGTTACCTATATCATTTGTTGTATATGGAAATATAACCTCTCCAATTATAGCCGATGATCGATTTATAAATTTTCCTTAAATGATCAATCTTTGAATAATCTTGCGTATTATTTGATGTTGGATACGAGGTGACTTACAGATATCCTTTGAATTGCTAGATTTTAGGTAATCCTGCACATTATCCGACTTTGGATAAGAGATGGATGACATATATCTCTCCAATCGCTAGCTTTCAGGTGTTCCTGTACATCATCCGACCTTGAATACAATATGACTTATAGATTATCCCTCAAATTATTAGTCTTTGGGTAATCCTGCACATAATCGATCTTGGATATGACGTGTCTTATAGAGAACCCTTGGACATATCAATTTGATAATCTTGCATATTCTCCGGTAAGGATTTAGTTTCGACTTATGAATAACTTTTGAACTATCAACTTTTGGGCGATCTTGCGCACTATCCGATTAGGATGTTGTTGTGGCTTACGGATGACCTACAGACTATCAAATCATAGTTGATATTTCACACTATCCTATTTCAAATAATATGACTTATAAATGACCCTCAAATTGTCAATTGCTAGGAAATCTTATATATCATTCATCCTTAGATAGCGACTTAAAGGCGTCCCTTCAAATCGTGCTCTCAATCCATTCAGATGACGATTCATAAAATGAAGAGATATCCTCGGCGCCAGTGTTTCTATCTAGCGTGTCAACAGATATTAAATGATGATGATATCCTCGACGCCAGTATTTTTGTTTGGCGCGTTAACAGTTATTGAATGTCTTCTGGGGCGATGGTATGAGATGACCTTTGCAGCAATGATATGTAAATTCCCTTGGGGAAATGCCTTGCGTTAATGATATTTAATAGCCCTTGGGGCAATGATATGCAATAACTCTTGAGGCAATGCCTTGCGGCTATGATATGTAATGGTCCTTGGGGCAATGATATGTAATAGCTCTTGAGGCAGTGCCTTACGTCTATGATGTGTAATGGCCCTTGGGGAAATGATATGCAATAGCTCTTGAGGCAATGCCTTGTGGCTATGATGTGTAATGGCCCTTGGGGAAATGATATGCAATAGCTCTTGAGGCAATGCCTTGCGCTTATGATATGTAATGGCCCTTGGGGCAATGATATGCAATAGCTCTTGAGGCAGTTTCTTACGTCTATGATGTGTAATGGCCCTTGGGGCAATGATATGCAATAGCTCTTAAGGTAATACTTTACGGCTATGATGTGTAATGGCCCTTGGGGAAATGATATGCAATA
>NW_025889762.1:2417-6389 GCF_002878395.1 Capsicum annuum
AATGCCTTGCGGCTATGATGTGTAATGGCCCTTGGGGCAATGATATGGAATAGCTCTTGAGGCAATGCCTTGCGGCTATGATGTGTAATGGCCCTTGGGGCAATGATATGTAATAGCTCTTGAGGCAATGCCTTGCGGCTATGATGTGTAATGGCCCTTGGGGCAATGATATGTAATAGCTCTTGAGGAAATGCCTTACGGCTATGATGTGTAATGGCCCTTAGGGCAATGATATGTAATAGCTCTTGAGGCAATGCCTTGTGGCTATGATGTGTAACGGCCCTTCGGTAAATGATATGCAATAGCTCTTGAGACAATGCCTTGCGGCTATGATGCGTAATTTTACCTGACTTCATTTGTCAGCGTCTTGCTTTCTACATGTACCTGTACTCAAGGTAGACAATTAGTAGACACAAAGTCACTTTTACTAGTGACTATTTTTAGGAAACTTCTAAATACGATATGTGTAAAGAAAACAAAGAGCTTTTGTATGTCGCCTACGATCTCAAGAAATGAGATGGACAAATCAAAAGATCCTCAATAAATGGGCATTAAACCTATTTTTAGGGTTGCCCTAAAATACCGTTCTTGGGTATTAATGCTCTATTGTGGCTCCCACTTTGCTTGGGGATTTTTGAAAGAGACCCTCATTTTTGTGTATCGATCCCTGCATCCACAAAAAATGATTAGTTTGAATAAAATTACTCCGTGTTGACCTTCTTCTATCCTTGATTTGCTCCTTTCCATCTCTTGGGCATTCTACCATGTTGGGACTTCCACCCTGACACTCCATCCCAATTGATGTATAGGCAAGTACTAAATGAATGATTTTGAAAATAGTCTTAAATTTTTGAAAATAATTTCAAAAACTTCTGTAAAACTTTAGAAAATCTCTGCCAGTCATGTCATGTACTAGCTCAACGAACGTCTTCCTCGTGGTTTTGACTATATTCGATGGATGGTTTCCAAAACTCATGATCATTGTTGGAGGGTTTCTTCAAGTAGTTCTATCATAGCCAAAAATTGAGTCTACCCAGACTTTGTTACGGATGGTGGCTTCCAAAGCTTGACTTTAACCTCTGGTGCTGGGGAATTTGGAATATGTTTCTGCATTTGGTGGAAATTTTGAGGTCTTCCTCAAAATTTTTGCCCCAATTCAAAGTTGTTTGAGTTGATACCAATCCGAGTTGATCTGAAGTCTTTGTTGATCTTCATTCTCTTTGTTGGATGTCGATCTTTTCTTATGAATTTTAGAGATTCCTTCTCAAAAATTTTGCCCCAGTTTCTATTTCCTGGGGTTATATGACCGAGCCGTTGGGGAGCCTACGTATATCGTTGAAGCAGGAATCAGGTCAAACGTAGTTCAAGCCTATGCTAGGGGTATACAAAGAAAAATCTAATGGGTTGACCAAAGCCAACATAGGCTGCCTACGTATATCATTATTGAGAATTCAGGTCATCACGTAGTTCATACCTAAGAGGAAAGATAAATTATCCTAAGGGGTTGACCGAAGCCGACATAGGCTGCCTACGTATCCCTTTCTTAGGAATTCAGGTCAAACGTTGTTCGTAGATAAACTCATAATGGCCCTAAAAATACTCTTATCCACATTACTAAGATATAAATAAGTACTTCTATGGATGACATGACGTTTGCATTGCGTTTGTCTTAATAGAACAAAGGATCAAATGTCCAATGGAGTCATCGCCTTCCTAGTTAACCACCCCAGTTTCCTATAGATTAGGCTTCTTTGATTCTCAAACTCTTTGACTCTTCTGTTGACTGTTCTAGGGCTATCATTATTTTTCTTCTTTACATGACATAATAATGGCAGGTTTTAAGTTACTGTTATACGACGAGCGATGAGTCATGAGTGAAGTGGAGGTCCAATTCAAAAAACATTTCCTCCAATTAATCTTTCATGATCCTGATTGTCTTGGGAAATTCTTCCCTTATATTTTCCTTGTTCCATCCTCGAGACCATCACTTACAGGGTTGAAAAATGATTGGTAGAGTCCAGTTTTACTACTAGCCATTTTTGTTTTCCTGTAACAAAGCGATAGTCAAGAAGGGGATCTCTTATTCATTTTGATCTGGTGAAGTAGGGCCATTTTATGCCAAGACAGAGTAGTTTCTATTACCTGCAAAGTAAAAACAACTCAAATGCTGACGTGTTAGATTCCGTTAGTAATAAGTAAAGCAAGTTGATAAGGTAGGAAGTAAACACGTAGAGTTGTTTCTTATCTCATGCGAATTGATCCATGAAGTAATGATGACTCGAGGATTTTAATGAGCAGGATATTGCTCAATGATATGGATAGGTGGAATTTGTCGGGAAGATTCAACTCTTCTTCTTCCTTCAAGAAAGTGGAGGACAACAGAGCTTTTGGAGATATGGGTTGGGCCGAAAGGCTGGTTATGTATCTCACAGAGGAGAAATCAGGCCCTACGTAGTTCGAACTATAATGACATTTTCTGATTCTAAAGTCAATTTTCCTAAAATAGTAGCGATCATTTGGAAGTTTTGAGAATAATTACGAACTTTTATGAGAAACTTGGGAGACTTGGAGTACTTTTGGTCGGACTTTTGTATAGTGGGGTATATTTCTGCCTAGAGATGTTCTATGGAAAATGGGATTGGATCAGTTTGCCGTTGATTCGGATCAACATAACACGTATAAGCACATAAACAGTTATATTACACAAGCATATTGTAATAAATGTGCATCCTAATTAGGTGACCCGTTTGAGCCAAGGGTTTAGGCCTAACGAATTTTGAAGAAAAATATATGCTTGCTTAAGGTCAATCCATTATCCCCCAACTTTTATAGACACTAAAAGGGCATAAATGCCTATAAAAGATAACAAAATAGGGATATAATCTTTAGGGAAAGGGAAATTACATGAAAGAAGACACGTTCCCACATAGGGGATAGAATACACTAATTCCCGAGTGCTTTTTCTATCAACCTTCGCCTTCTTAGCTTCGTCCACTTCTTTTATTGGTGACATCCGTTGACGTTCAAACTGTGCCTTAGATGCAACCTCCCAAATCGATCAATTTCTTTCTTATCTTGCTTCAATTCTTCTTACAAAAGTAAGCAAATCAAGCTTTTTGCCGACCCCCAAAGGATAATGGATTGAATTAGACAGGCATACATTTTCTTCAACACATAAATATGGTTCATCTATAATTGACTCAGGGTCAATAGATGCAGGGCAGGTTTTCTAATTGGCCCAATACCCCGCTCGGGTATTGGGTCGTCCTAGGCTCATGCCTAAAATAGGGTTTTGGTTTTGTTCGATCCTAGGTGTCTAGAGTAGGTTTGAACATTGGTTATCAAGCGGACAACTTGAGTTTGAAAATACGAACAGCCATCAGACGACTCACGTGCTAATAAGCCGTTCATATTTCTAACACATTTTGGAATTGAACAACAGGGGCCGGGACATCCAAGAAACCCCAAAACAGTTTAAATAATGCAATATGCCATGAGATGCGATAGTTAAACTTTACAGAATCGAAACATATAAACACATAAATAGTTAATCAAAAGACGAAATCAAATATTTGGTTAGAACCTAGTTACAAGTCCCCAGCAGAGTCGCCATTTCTGTTTTGACAAAAAATTTTGACTTTTGAAAGAGAGTTGCCACTTAATTTTGATAAGGAATTAAGAAACCTTTATAAAACACTTTAAACGATTCAAAACAGAAAAATCGTTTAAGTTAAGAGATTCTGAGTAAGCGGTTCCTATATTAACATTTTAGGAAGGTGTTAGGCACCTAAAAAGTCCGCTAACTTGCGATTATCCGGACTGATTGAAAATGTCTTTTGACTAACTTCGAAAAAAAAGGTTAATTTGTCGGAAAGTGATTGATTTTTGAAAAGAAAGCAATTTTGGAAATATTTTGGTGTTTATACAAAACTAGTTTTTAGCGACTTAACTAAGGATTTAACTAGGTTCGCC
>NW_025889763.1:0-2005 GCF_002878395.1 Capsicum annuum
TTTTCTTTGGTTTCATCAGGTAGATCAAGAAGATTGATCTTCTTTCGCTTACCCGATGTGCAATCTTTTGCTCGATGACCGGCTTTTCCGCAAGTCCAGCAAGTATCTTTAGCTTTTGCGAAAGATTTGCGCCTAGTTTTTCGACGGGGCTTGCTTGACTCCTTATAAGAGCTTGATTCTTTATAGGAAGTCTTTCTTTTTGGATAGGATTTTTTATGACGTTTTGGGGGCATTCTTTTATGCCTCTTTCCGTCATGAAGGTCAGTAAAACCGTAATCTTGACAGAAGGTTGTCAGACCGTATTTGTGATTCTGCTTCAACTGTTGTTTAAGCTTAAGGTCTGTACAGAATTCTATCCCAGTAGTGGTAATGAAGCTTACTAAGTCTCCGTAGGTGAGTATGTTGTAAGGAATTTGACCCTCAAATCTATCCTTAAGTTTTGTTCGGACTTTGTCTGCAAATAATGGGGGAAGACCACTGATGAATCTTTCTTTCCAGAAATCATTATTGCAGTCTGGTCTGATCATGACTTTAACCAGGAAGGTATCTTTATACCACCTAAAGTCCGCCAGGTTTTTACAACGAAGGTTGTTAAGGATTTCTAGACTTCTATCTTGGAAGAGTTTTGGTTCTCCTACAAAATGTCTAGCTATGTGATAGAGAAGGGTTGCACAAGCGTCTTCTTGTGCTTCTTGGACCAGGGTTTCTTGGCCATTTACCGTTCGAGCCACTTGTTCAAGAACTGTGGCGTTGTAAATGAGGTTCTTCTCCTCTTCAGAGACATAATTGTCCCACCAGTGTTTGATCATACCGGTAAAACCCGAGACAACCATGGTGGCGGCACCTTTGTCGGAGGAACCTTTGATTTTGTAGGCCGTGATGGCTACCGCTATCTCATGGAGCTTATTGTAGATCTGATGCTCAGCCAGACCATCAATATTCCACTCAGTGATGCCTCGTCCATCATGATTAGACGTGGAGAGGTAAGGATTTTCCTCGAACTGGACGTCAGGGGGAGAAGGTTTTCGATAATAGTTTTTCGAGTCGAAAACCGATCACTAGTCAGTTTAGAGAGAGAATTCTTAGTTTGAGAACTAGAGGAGTCTTTCGAGCTAGAAGGTTCTTGAGAGATTTTAAACTTGGTGAGTTTAGAGTTGATTTTGTCTAGAATTTGTTCGGATAATTTAAAATCTTCATTGAGATTTGGAAACTTATCCTTATGAAACTCTGGGAGTTTAAAGATAGGGTTAGAAAGAGGTTTAGAGTTTGGAGTGCTCTTAACCGGTAGAGGTGCAGAGAGAGGGGAACTCTTGGTTTCATCAATCTGCTGGGAAATTGTGTGAAGAACTTGATTTGTATAATTGTTTTGTTCAATTATTCTATCAAGATCTTTACATTGAGGTGTCGCTGTGCTTCGTTCTGACTTGGTCTTAAAAGGCGAAGCCTTGATGACTTCATTCGAGTAGGAAATGTTGAGTCCTTCTAGAGGAGGAGTTGTGGATTCTACCACTGTATTCCTCTGAGTGTACCATTTGGTAACGATAACGTTAAGGGATTCGGTTTGGTTTTCTATCCTTCCAGTTTTTTCAAACCAGAAGAAGAATTCCATATCACAACGGAGTCTTTTCATGTCGGCTATCCATAACCGACCAAACTCCTTTTGTTCTTCTGGAGAATACGTACTTCCGTACCATCTCCTTTTGAGAGTATCTTTTGGATGGTTCCAGCGTATTTTTAAGGCCGCTAGATCCGGGATGTACTCTTCCTCATCTGACCGGATGACAAATAGACTAGGGTCGGTTCGGACCTTATGAGGAGGAGCCATTTCGGAAGCTGAAGGGCTTCCTGGTTCATAAAGGTTTTCGGGTTCGTTAACTTTCGTGTGTTGATAATAAACCTTTGGGATTGAACCAGAGTAGTCAACTCCTCTGATTGGTCCTTTGTTATTAGTTCCAGTTCCGTCGTGCTCTTGCTCCTCCGGGGGTTTGGAAGAAGAGGCACAAGT
>NW_025889764.1:0-1215 GCF_002878395.1 Capsicum annuum
CTAAATGGATATACAACAACAACAACAATAACATATATAATCCCGCAAAGTAGGGTCTGGGGAGAGTAGAATGTACATAGACTGTACCACTACCTTATAGGTAGAGAGGTTATTTCTAACTACCCCAAATATATATATTACTACAACAACAACGACAACAATAATATACTCAGTGTAATCCCACAAAGTATTGTTCGGGAAGGGTGGATTGTACGTAGACTATACCACTACCTTATAGGTAGAGAGATTGTTTCTGACTATATCCCAAATGAACATACATAACATCAAGATTACACCTTTAACAATTATTCAAGAAAATTTATTTCTGTCAATCAAGAAAATATTTTTTTACCCCAAATGAATAGTATAGTATATGATCTCTAAAAAATCATTAAACCCCACATCAACATACATAACAATCAAGATTACACCTTTAACAATTCTTCAAGAAAATTTATTCATGTCAATCAAGAAAAATGAATAGTACAGTATATCAATTCTAAAAAATCATTAAACCCCACATGAACATACATACAAAACAACAACAATCTTTCCTCAAATAATTTTTTCTACAGTAACTTTCAACATTTATATACGTATAGCTAAACAATTAAGTATTATACATACTTTCAAGAATCTTTTTTTTCTCCCTGAATAGCAAACAAAAAAAAAATAAAAATGAACCCCACAACTAGTTTGAGTTCAAATCGTCACTAGAAATCACAACTAGTTAAAAGATTATGAAATCGTAACACGATGAACTATCGAACTGTTTCGCTGGTGAAAGTATTTTCTAAAAAAAATAAAATTGGTTGATTTATACTAGACATATATTCTGTCCGATTCTTGTTTATCTCTTACTTCATATAGCATAAAAAGAAAAATTTTCCAAAAATATTTATAGTTTTCTTACCTTTTTTATTTTAACCTTATTATAACATGTTCCTTTTATCTATTTATTATTACTAGAATAATGTATGTGTGTTGTACGTGTATCATAAATTTTGTATGTAATTAAAAAAAAGATGACATATCTCTCCTATAATAGAAAAAAATATTAGAGAATATTTTGTTATTAATAAGAAACATCAAACAAAATATAAAATCATTCTCAAAGCATTTATCAAAAATTTATTACTCATTTTAGTTCATTCTATTTTATTTTGTCGTATAAATTGAAATAAATCATATTAATCTCTAAATAGTATTTAGCTG
>NW_025889765.1:0-6351 GCF_002878395.1 Capsicum annuum
AAGAATGTTGAGTACTTCAAGGACCAAGCCTTAGGTGAGAGCAAGTATGAGCAGTTTTGGAAGCATGCAACAAAGCTGGGTGTGGACACACTCAAAGAAAGTTTGGATAATTTGAGCTACACTCAAGGATACGGGGTTTGGCTTCAATCTATCCCTCGGGGTATCAGTTAACCCTTACCAGCGCAGCTTAGAGGGAGAATACATGAAGAATGCATAGTAGACGACAATCAGGATGAAAGTGTAGGGTCCAAAGTGGAAACACTGAGGGTTCAGTTAGCAGATTTGTTCAAGACAGTGAAAGGTGTCAGAATAATCTTTCCAAGTGCACTCTTCATGAAGCAGGAATACAGGCCCGAAGCTTCTTCCCCAGTATCAGGGTGTCTTTATAGGATATGCTACAAAGTTTAAATGGGAGAAAGAGAACTTCAGAGGCAGGTCCATATCAGCCAGGGTCATCACGCAGAGCACCAGTCTGAAAGAGCACTTCTTATCTTTATTCAGTTTGAGTCTTTTATGTGTCTGTCATTGTAGGGTGGTGTCTGTTTTAAGTCGAAGTCAAGCTGTTTTTGGTATTAGAGTCTTTATTAGTAATTTCACCTATGTCGTCTTAGGGGTCTATAATGTTGTTTCGTATTTGTTGTTTAGTTTTAAAGTGGTCCCAAACTTTTGTACGTTTTGTTGTTTTCTTTCTTCAAAATGTTATGATGCTACGTCTTTCCTTGGTTTGTTTATTTTCGTTTTCGCAAAAAAAAAATGTTTATGCACATGCTGCCCGAACTATGCAAGATCTGATTCATGTACAACATGATACGTAGGCAACCTACTTTTGGGTTCAATCTAATCATTTTGTTTCGTTGTTTTTTATTATTTTTCCTCTTTTAAAGAAAAACAAAAGTCATAAAGAATGATAAAATAAAGGTAGATAACGAGAGAAAAGAAAAGAGCAGAGATGGATACGAAAAAAAAATGTAATAATATAATAATAATAATAAGTGTAGATAAAAAGTAAGTGTAGAAAAAAATCAGGATGATGTTAAAATGACCTCACTACCCTCAAAAGCTGGTAGAAATGAACATGAATTTAGGACAATTTTACCAATGTGATTCCCATGCTTGTTGTGTGTCCTAATCCTAACGGATGTCGTCTTTGATGAGCATGTTCTTTCAGATAACAGTGGTAGGTTTGCAACACTCTGTCTAGTCACCCATACTTCACTAGATCCAAAGAAAAGCTCACCATGGCTAGCAGGGAGATTAAAAATTCGCTCATTGACCCGAATCAGGATCACAAGGAAGAAAGTTCTGAACACAATGATGAGGTAGTAAGGCTCAGGCAACAATTGATAGATTTACACCGGGCATGGGCCAGGGGAATGGCTTCTCCTTCGCTCCCTGAAGGTCTTGGGAATATCTCTAATTGTCCACCGCTCTCTCAGGCACAATTCTCTGCTCCTACTGAGTCACCTGAGCACGCACCAAGATTCACTCCGCGATATTATTATCCTGGCAGTTCTGGTGTGCCCTTGGAAGCTCCTTAATCAAGACCCGCTGCTCAGCCAGCGCCACCGATCACACCGGTATTCGTGGCTCCGCCGCCACATAAAACTCCCATATATGCTATGCGTCCCACAATGAGGCTTCCTAGGTCTACCAGTGAGCCAGTACTGAAGGTTCCAGATAGTCAGTATTATGCCCCTGAGACTACTTTGCAAATGAATGAACCGTATGGGTACACTCAGCCGCCTGCATTTCCATTTGATACGGATAAACCTGTCGCAGCAAAGGAACAGGATATCATAGCCCGAAAATTGAAAAGTTTAGAATAGGCTATGAGGAATTTTCAAGGAATCGGAGATTATAGGAGTGTTTCCTATAAAGATCTTTGCATGTTCCCAGACATCAACCTTCCCCTCGGGTTTAAGATGCCTAAGTTCGAGAAGTATACATGACACGGCGATCCCGTTGCACACTCGAGATGTTATTGCAACCATTTGAGGGCTGCAAGAGGAAAGGAAAAACTGCTCATGGCCAACTTTAGCGAGAGTCTTTCTGATCTGGCCTCAGAATGGTTTATAGATCGAGATATCGATAAATGGAACAGCTGGGATGATTTGGCTTCTGAATTTGTTCAACATTTTTAGTATAACATCGACCTAATTTCGGACGAAAAATCCTTGGTCAACATGAAGAAAAAGAGCACCGAAGGTTTTAGGAAATACGCGATAAGGTGGCGTGAACAGGCCGACAGGGTAAAGCCTCCAATGAAAGAAAGTAAGTTGGTAGAAGTTCTCATTCAGGCGCAGGATGAGACCTATTTTCAACATTTACTTTCGGCAATGAGAAAGTCTTTTATGGAAGTCCTCAAAATTGGGGAGATGATAGAGGACGGAATTAAGACCGGCCGAATAGTTAGTTTTGCCGCATTAAAAGCCATCACACAACCGATTCAAGGTGGATCTGGCGCATTTGGAGGTAAAAGAAGAAAGAGGACATGGCGACTGTCGTAGCTGGAACCCATTCCTATCCTAAAAGGCCACCTCTCCCCTATCCCCAATCCCAAGCCCAAGTCTACGCCCAAGCTCCTTATATTCCTCCCCACCATTACTACCCTCCACAAAACCCTTTATATTCTATTCCACCACCCCCGTACCCAGTATATAGCGCGCAACCATATGCCCAAACCCCTTCTTACCCGCAATGGCACACGCAAGCTTCACAAAATTGCCCCTTCACTCCACCAAATTACCAAAACTCCTCCAGACCCAGTTTTCAGCCTATGCTCGAGTATAAGAAGGAGAAGGCGGTCAAAAATCAATTCACACCTCTTGGGGAGTCATATGCTAGCTTGTTTGATAGGTTGAGAAAGTTGAAGGTTTTAAGCCCAATTCAAGGAAGGCTTTCAAATCCACCGTCGAGGAATCTCGATTATTCTTTAAGGTGTGCGTACTATTTTGATATGCCAGTCCATGATATCGAGAAATGTTGGCATTTAACGAGAGCTGTCCAAGATTTAATTGACACAAATCAGATGCTGGTCCAGGCCCCGGAGGGTCCAAACATTAACCAGAATCTGCTGCCAACCCATGCTGAAGCCAATATGTTAGAATTGATATATGATGGGAAAGAGTCTTCGAGGGGTTATAAGCCTATTGTCAAGATACAGATCATTGAGGAGAAATCGATGAATGTAGCAAAGTCTTTGAAAGCAATGTCATTGAACCGGGAAGAAATGAGAGAAGATAAAGCCCGAGAAAGCACAAAAAAACCCCTGATCACAGTACAAGGCGCCAAAAGTAATGTTGATTTAAGTCAGGATAAACCTAAGTTGACAGTGGTGGGAGCTCTGAGTCAGCCCGTCTTGATGGTGAAAGGAGCACTGGCAACGCCTATTATCCTCAAACCAATGACCCAACCTCTGATAGTTGATACGAAAAGGGTTCCCTAGAATTATGGGCGGACTGTGATGACCTATCATGGGAATGAAGTAGTGCAAGATGTAGATGAGGTAGGGGGTTTGACTAGATCAGGAAGATGCTTCGTGCCTGAAAGCTTAAGAAAGTCTAAGCCAACGGTGAGTGGACCGTCATCTGTCAAAAAGCCTATCACCGAAGAAGAAGCTGAAGAATTTTTGAGAAAGATGAAATTGCCAAAGTATTCAATATTAGACCAGTTGAGGAAAACCCCTGCTCAAATTTCCCTTTTATCTTTGCTGTTGCACTCCAAGGAGCATCATGATGTTTTACTGAAGGTATTAAATGAAGCATATGTTCCAAGGGAGATTACAATCAACCAACTTGAGAAAATGGTTGGAAAAATCTTAGAGGTCAATCGGATTAGCTTTTCTGACGATGAATTGCCTGTTGAAGGTACAGGGCAAAACCGAGGCCTTTACATTATAGTGAAGTGTGAATATTTCTACGTCACTCATGTTATGATTAATGGAGGTTCAGGTGCAAATATTTTCCCTATTTCTACTTTGCAAAAGTTGAATATTGGTGCTGACAGGATCAGGCCCAACAATGTATGTGTTAGGGATTTAGATGGTGCAAAATCAAATTCCATTGGCGAAATAGAACTAATGTTGACCATAGGGCCTGTTGAGTTTTCCATAGAGTTTCAAGTATTGAATATAGACTCCTCTTACAATCTGTTGTTGGGAAGGCCATGGATTCACAAAGCCAAGGCGGTTGCGTCTACACTGCACTAAATGATTAAGTTTGAGCATGACAGGCAAGAAGTGGTTATTCACGGTGAAGGAGATTTGTCTGCCTGCGAATATTCTCCCTTGTCTCTTATTGAAGCAAATAACGTAGAGGAGATATTCGTATATCAAATTTTTGATACAGTGCCAGTGAATCGTATCCTTGAATGAAAGGTTATAACGGGACCGCAATGGTCTTTTGCTTCTATCATGATGGTGAGTGAAATTTGGAAATACGGATTTGAGCCAGGAAAGGGTTTGGGAGCGCCTCTGCACGGTATAGTTCATCCCATATGTCCGAGTGAGAACGTGGACACGTTTGGTCTGGGATTTGAGCCTACGGCTGATGATCTGAAGAAAGCCAAAGGAAGGAAAAAGGAAACATGGTCACTCCCTCGCCCAATGCCATTACTCAGTGAATCATTTGTTAAGAGCGATGTCACGAACCATGTGGAATTTGAAGTTGAATTAGTTGATGACTGTCAGAACCTTTTTATTGAAGTTGATATGGTCGAAGCAGGAGAAAGTACCAGTATGGCAGATGTGCAATTCATAGGTCCAGCTGTCCGGCTCAATAATTGGGAAGCCACTCCTCTCCCCGTCAGGAGGGAGTTTTGGTAGTTTCTTGTGTTTTTCTTTCTGGTTATCCGAGTTATTTTAGGGTTGTAATTCGGATTTTAGTTTGTTTATGTTATGTTGGCATCTATGTTTAAACCCTTCTATCTATTTATTTAATGAAATGCAATGTCCTTTTTATTTCGTGTCTAATATATTTTGTTTTTCTTTTTCTTTACACAGTTCTCTTTATGCTGATTCCAATGACATGACATGCATGTGGAATTTTCAGCCTGATCTTAAAATCCAAACTAATCAAGATGTAATGAAGCAGGATGGGGAATATGATGAAGAAAAAACACTAGAAGAAATAAGCAAAAAGTTGGAACAGTTTGAAGACAAACCGAATCCTAATTTGAATGAGACTGAGCCAATAAATCTAGGGGATCAAGAAGATGTTAGGGAAACTAAAATCGGTGTACATGCTTTGCCACAGCTAAAAGATGGAATGATTCAAGCATTAATTGATTATAAGGATGTTTTTGCATAGTCTTATGATGATATGCCTGGTTTAAGCACTGAATTAGTGGCTCACAAATTGCCAACTGATGTCGCATTTCCTCCTATCAAACAAAAGTTGAGGAAGTTTAAAACAGATGTAAGTATTAAAATTAAAGAGGAAATCATGAAATAACTTAAAGCCAAAGTAATTCGAGTGTCTCGTTATCCCATGTGGTTATCCAATGTTGTTCCTGTACAAAAGAAAGATGGCAAAATTCGAGTGTGTGTTGATTACCGTAATTTGAATAGAGCAAGTCCGAAAGATGATTTTCCACTGCCCAACATCCACATTTTGTTAGACAACTGTGCTAAACGCGAGGTTGCCTCTTTTGTGGATTGCTATGCCGGATATCACCAAATCATTATGGATGATGAAGACGCAGAGAAGACATCTATTATCACACCATGGGGAACCTATTGTTATCGAGTGATGTCGTTCGTTTTGAAGAATGTTGGAGCAACATACATGAGAGCCATGACCACTATATTTCATGATATAATGCATAAGGAGATTGAGGTCTACGTTGATGATGTGATTATTAAGTCAAAAAGTCAGGCCGATCATGTTAAAGATTTAAGAAAGTTCTTTGAAAGGCTTCGCAGGTATAATCTCCAACTCAACCCTGCAAAATGTGTATTTGGAGTTTCGTCTGGAAAGCTGTTAGGGTTTGTAGTCAGCCGTCAGGGAATTGAATTAGATCCCTCAAAAATCAAAGCCATTCAGGATTTGACCCCGCCCAAGAATAGAACGGAGGTGATGAGTTTCCTTGGTAGACTGAACTATATTAGCAGGTTTATTGCTCAACTCACAACCACTTGTGAGCCCATATTCAAGTTGTTGAAAAAGAGTGCTGCGGTAAAATGGACTGAAGAATGTCAGGAAGCGTTCGATCGAATCAAAAGATATTTGTCAAATCCGCTAGTGCTAGTACCACCGGAGCCTGGTAGGCCTTTGATCTTATATTTATCAGTCATGGACAATTCTTTCGATTGTGTCCTGGGTCAACATGATGTCACAGGCAAAAAGGAGCAGG
>NW_025889765.1:6451-10525 GCF_002878395.1 Capsicum annuum
TGATGAGTTTGCTTGGTAGACTGAACTACTTTAGCAGGTTTATTGCTCAACTCACAACCACTTGTGAGCCCATATTCAAGTTGTTGAAAAAGAGTGCTGCGGTAAAATGGACTGAAGAATGTCAGGAAGCGTTCGATCGAATCAAAAGATATTTGTCAAATCCGCTAGTGCTAGTACCACCGGAGCCTGGTAGGCCTTTGATCTTATATTTATCAGTCATGGACAATTCTTTCGATTGTGTCCTGGGTCAACATGATGTCACAGGCAAAAAGGAGCAGGCTATTTATTATCTTAGCAAGAAGTTCACCACATATGAGGCTAGGTATACTCTTCTTAAAAGGATGTGTTGTGCCCTAACTTGGGTAGCACAGAAGTTGAAGCACTATCTATCATCCTATACTACTTTCTCATCTCCCGCATGGATCCTTTGAAGTATATCTTTCAGAAGCCTATGCCGACAGGTCGATTGGAAAAGTGGGAAATATTGCTTACCGAGTTCGACATTGTATATGTGACTCGGACCGCCATGAAATCCCAAGCCTTGGTAGATCATCTTGCTAAGAATCCTATCGATGAAGAGTACGATCCATTAAAGACATATTTTCCTGATGAAGAAGTGTCGTGTGTCGATGAAGTCGTTATAGATGCTGATTCAGCTTGGAGGTTATTCTTTGATGGAGCTGTCAATATGAAAAGAGTCGGAATAGGTGCGGTTCTTATCTCTGAATTGGGACAGCATTTCCCGATAACAGCACAACTTCGATTCTACTGTACTAATAATATGGCAGAGTATGAAGCCTGCATTTTTAGTTTGAGGTTAGCTGTTGATATGGGAGTCCAAGAACTATTGGTGTTGGGAGATTCAAATTTGCTCGTCCATCAAATTCAAGGCGATTGGGAGACGCGATATTTGAAGCTTATCCCATATCGACAATACTTGCAGGAGCTATGTCAACGGTTTGTGTTCGTAAAATTTAGGCATATTCCAAGGATTCATAATAAAATTGTTGATGCTTTAGCCACTCTGTCTTCAATGCTCCAACATCCTGACAAAGCCTACATCGATCTAGTGCATATACAGAGTCGTGATCAGAATGCTTACTGTAATGTGGTTGAAGAAAAGCTCAATGGAGAACCTTGGTTCTTGGATATCAAGCGGAATATTCAGTCAGGAGAATACCCAACATATACCACCAACGATCAAAAAAGGACTATTAGGCATTTGGCTAGTGGATTTTTCTTAAGTGAGGGAATCTTATATAAGAGAACCCCAGATCTGGGACTTTTAAGGTGTGTAGATGCAAGAGAAGCCTCAGCAGTCATGGTTGAAATACACTCTTGAGTATGCGGGTCACACATGAACGGTCATGTCTTGTCAAAGAAGATTCTTCGAGCAGGTTATTACTGGCTTACTATGGAAAGGGATTCTATTCAATTTGTTCGAAAGTGTCATCAATGTCAAGTATACGGTGATCTAATACTTTCTCCTCCTGTTGAGTTGCATGCAATGGCCGCTCCATGGCCGTTCGTGGCTTGGGGAATGGATGTGATTGGATCGATTGAGCCGAAGGCATCAAATGGACATAGATTTATTTTGGTAGCCATTGACTACTTCACAAAGTGGGTAGAAACAGTAACTTTCAAGTTAGTGACAAAGAAGGCTGTGGTGGATTTTGTTCATGCCAATATCATTTGTAGATTTGAAATTCCTAAGATGATCATTACAGACAATGCTGCCAATCTCAATAGTCATTTGATGCAAGAAGTATGTCAACAGTTTAAGATCGCACATCGAAATTCTACTCCATATCACCCAAAGGCCAATGGTTCTGTAGAAGCCGCCAATAAGAATAGAAAAAAGATACTGTGAAAAATGGTACAAGGGTCTAGACAATGGCATGAAAAGTTGCCGTTTGCATTGCTAGGTTATCGCACCACTGTTCACACTTCAACAGGGGCAACACCATATTTATTAGTGTATAGGACAGAAGCAGTCATCCCTGCAGAAGTTAAAATTCCCTCTCTTCAAGTCATTGTAGAAGCAGAGATTGATGATGACGAATGGGTAAAAACCCGACTGGAACAGTTGACTTTGATTGAGGAAAAAAGACTAACGCCTGTGTGTCATGGCCAGTTGTATCAGAGGAGGATGGCTCGATCGTACAACAAAAAGGTTCGTCCCAAAAATTTTGAAGTTGGTCAGTTGGTATTGAGACGTATCCTTCCTCACCAGGTTGAAGCGAAAGGCAAGTTCTCCCCTAACTGGAAAGGTCCCTTCATTGTGAAGAAAGTGTTGCCCAATGGAGCCTTATATTTGACAGATACTGAAGGCAAAATGGCAGAAATGGCTATCAATGCTGATGCGGTCAAAAGATATTACGTATGATATTTGATCCTTTGTTGATTTTATTGCATGTTTAGTACTTGCATTTTTGAAGATTGATATGATGAAGGCATTTTATTCTTCTATCCAAACATTGTGTCATCCTTTGTTTACCCGTTTGAGCTTCGTTTTAATTTTCTTTCATATCCCTCTTTTGGAATCAAAATGGAGTCAAATATAACTGTCGAGGAAATAAGAATAAAAGAAAGAATTCGAAAAAAAAAAATCAAAATCAAATCAAAACAAAGAATAAGCTGATGGAACTACGTGCGATCTGATTCTCCTCTCTCAAGAGTGAGATACGTAGGCTGACCTATTTTGGGCTCGGTCCAACCAAATAAAGATCTAAGATTCACCCAGTCAACAAAGCTGGGGCATGAGTTAATGTGTTGTTTGAGTCGATTCCAAAAGTTGTAAGTCCCACCCTCACTTCAAGTATCGTTTGAGCCCCTTACCATCTTTTTTAACCTTAACCAAAAGCCAGGTTACAACCAAAGGAAGTCCTTTAGATCAATTTTTAATAATTTTAAGGCTAAGCATGCAATGGATATGATGATACATTATGAAGTACCACTTGTCTCCCTCAGCATAATAAATCAGGAAAGAAATACAAAAATGAGAGAGTCTTATTGGTGAAAACCCCCGTGGGTATCATAAGGCGATGGTGAGTTGAGAGAAAATGAAAATGAGAGAGTCTTATTGGTAAAAACCGTTGCAGGCACCATAAGGCGATTGTGAGTGTAGAAAAATAAAAATGAGAGAGTCTTATTGGTGAAAACCCTCACGGGCACCGTAAGGCGATGGACAGTTCAAGAGAAAAGTGAAAAGTGAAAAGAAAGAGATTTGTTGGCGAAAGTCTTTTAAGATGTCGTCAATCGAATGTGATGTATGAGTCTAATGGATTTGAAGAAGCGGCTCAGCAGCAAAGGCACGAACTCAATAACAAATGGGGAGTTTGGATAGGAAGATCAGGCAGCTCAATCCAAAATGCATGTCATACTCATTGGAGTTGGTTGTCGTATTCAGATAAGTTTTCTTTTTGAATATGGGACATTGCCCTTTTCTTTCATTTATATATTCATGCTTTTTGTCTTTTTATGTCATTTATCAAAATAAAAGTCACCATCATTTCTTTACATTTTAAGTCAAGTCTGTGTCAAAACAAGCGAGAAAGGATTTCAAAATTTACTACTAGTCTTTCCAATTATATGTGGAAAAGCCAAGGAAAAACCCAGGAAAGAAATATGATCGTAATTCAACACGAAGCAAAGGAAGTCTATCAACTGACAGGCTATTGGATTCGTGGAATCATTCAGATTTGGGAAAAGAGTGCACCTCAGGGGCATGGTAAAATGGAAATCCATTGTTTGAGTCAGAACTCATTTCCCTCAATCTGGATCCGGGTCAATGATGCGGCAAGACAGGACAAGTGTTAGCGATTTGGAACAAAGATGAAAGGAACAATTGCTGGGCAGATACCTGAGAAGCCAAGATCTGCAAGCCACCACTAACTTTTTAACTGACAAATTTTCTTTGTTGAAAATAGGGGCAAATTCGCTTCACTTAATTCAGTTACCATTGGAAATGCACATCCGTGGGATTTTACTTTTTGTTCAGGACCCTCCTGGAAAATGGGAATTTTACTTCAATTCAGGACCCTCCTGAAAAATGGAATTTTACTTTATGTTCAG
>NW_025889765.1:10625-16192 GCF_002878395.1 Capsicum annuum
TGGGATTTTACTTTCTGTTCAGGACCCTCCTGAAAAAATGGGATTTTACTTTCTGTTGAGGACCCTCCTGAAAAATGGGATTTTACTTTCTGTTCAGGACCCTTCTGGAAAATGAAATTTTACTTTTGTTCAGGACCCTCCTGAAAATGGGATTTTACTTTTGTTCAGGACCCTCCTGAAAAATGGGATTTTACTTGCTATTCAGAACCCTCTTGAAAAATGAGATTTTACTTTATGTTCAAAACCCTCCTGAAAAACGGGAATTTACTTTCAATTTAGGACCCTCCTGAAAAATGGGACTTTACTTTCTGTTCAGGACCCTCCTGGAAAATGGGACAACGCTTTCAAAAATGAAATACTACTTTATTATAGTTCTTGTTTGGGATAATTTTCGTTCTAGTTTTAATTTTGGGTTTCAGGAGCCCGCTTAAAGAACAGGGTGATAAATAGCAAGTCAGAGGCCCGCCTGGAGAACAGAGTGAAGAAATAAAAGTCAAGCAACAAAGTGATGAAATAGCAAGTCAGGAGCCCGCCTGGAGAATAGGGTGAAGAAATGAAAAGTCAAGCAACAAAGCGAAGCAATTGAAAGCCTAGCAACAAGTTGAAAGAAATTGCAAGTCAGGAGCCCGCATGAAGAATAGGGTGATGAAAGTCGAGTCATGAGCCAGCAGAAGTTGTATAAATAGGATTTTGTAATTTCATTTATGTTTTAACTTGTAATTTTCATTTTTTTGATGTAATGACAGAGCCGCGGACCGGAACCTCGATGGAACCTCTCCAACTCGGTATAGTCCATCTCCGTCCAATCCTTTGAGATACTTGTCACTTGATCCCCTCATAACTTGAGTGGGTAGGATGTCCTAAGTCAAGACCTGGTTTTCCTCCTTCCTCTTGCTCCGTGATTTTAAATAAAGGTTAGGACAAAATTCCGCCTCGTTGTCTACTGCTTTGTATGAAAACACCATGTGTTTACATCCAAAGGGGGCATGATGTAGACATGTGATTTTGTCCTCTTAAAGTTCAATTTTTATTCACTTTTACCCATTTTTATTTTATCCTACCATGTACCCTCTTCCATGTTATTATACCCTCACAAAATACAAAAAATAACAAACTCCCTAACAAATTCTATCCTATCCTAACCCCTTATCTTATCCTAACAACCTAACCAATCAAAATAAAATACATCACTCCCTACCCCCTACCCCACGTGACCCCACCTACCCTACCCCACTACCCCACCCTCACCTCACAACATATATACCAGCACACACATCACCAATAAGGGGTCTTCTTCCATTTTGGACCCTCAAGTACATCATACACAACTTCCATGGAACACATAACACACACACTCACCTCGCCATAGTCCGGACAGATTCCACACAACACGGACCTCTCACGATACTCCATTTTTCTTTATTCTCTTCTCTTCTAGACAGAAAATGCACCAGTACACGTACAGCTCACGATAGAGATCGAGAGAGTGAGAGATCTCGAGAGAGAGATAGAGAAATAGTGAGAAGAGGAGAGTTGATCGGGGAATGAGAGAAGTGAATCGCAGAGAAGGGAATTGGGGAAAAAGGGAGAAATCCACCGGAGATTGATCGGAAATCCACTTTCACCGTGAATCTAGTTTTAATTCTCTGAGATTTGGGGCTTCCGAGCTCGCCGGAGCTCCGGCGAAACCAAAAACGTGATTCCAGTTCAAGACCCGACCCTTGTTCTGTTTCTTCGGCAAGTCCCGCCGGAAAACGATGCAAAAAAATGGGTAAGGGCTTTTCCCATTCGTGATTCTGGTACTGGTTTGGCAAAAACAGTGAAATACCGAGGATGCATTGATTTGGATTGAGGTTGGTCGAGGCTTGTTGGTTCGTGAGCTCCTATCCATTGCTCGGAATAAATCAATTATCGAGAGGTCTAATTTTATCTTCTTTTTCTTTAATTTTTACGCAATCGTGAATGGTTTGTATATTTGGTATGTTTGAATCTTGATTTTGTATTGGTTGATGTTGGATTTGAATGTGAAAAACTTGAATTGATAGTCGAAGAATTGATTAATTACATTGTGAATAAATGTGAGAAGGAATCAGTCTCGATAAAAGTAAATATGGATAACTTTTGATTCATTGATGATGTTTGAATGTGATAGAATCATGATAGGTCGAGCCGGGGAGGCAAATAGTAGGTTCGGATGGATAAATTTAGGAATAACGATTTGTGAGTGTTTGAATATATGTGTGAATGATTCGTTCTATTTTATCACACAAAAATTAAAATTGTACTCATTTGACCGGGGAATGCCCCGAGGGATTTGTATTGATTTATCCGGGGAATGCCCCAAGGAATTTGTATTGATTTCTCCAGGGAATGCCCCGAAGTATCATGTACATAGAGGAGGCCCGTGATCAAGGCCCGAGGCATCGGGTAAGGCATGGGAGCGTAGTTTTAGGATTAGCTTAGAATATGATTTATATTTTCGTATTTTTCTATTTTTGGACTGTATAATTGGATTGGACTTTACATTTTGGATTGTTTTGTTTTGTTTGATTATTTTGCGTGTTTTTGTGTGGTTTATACATTTCTTAGTGTCAAAAATAGTCGATACACTCTACCAAGCGACCGTGGTTGAACCACGGGACCGAGAGGTGCCTAACACCTTCCCCTCGGTCAATAGAATTCCTTAGCCGGAATCTCTGTTTGCAAACCAGTTTAAAGAGACAAATGGTTTTGAAAAGGATTTTCTAATGGTGACCTGGCACACCAGATCATGCCAAGTGGCGACTCTGATTTCAAAAAAATGTAAAAACAATCCTTCTTCGAAACAAACAATTTTCATTTCTTGTCACTTAAATAATAAAATCCTTTCGAACTTTAAACTATAAACATTCTTTTTGGAGTCGAAAAAGGGGGTGTGACACCCTTACTCTAGTCTTTTTCACTACTTTTCAATAACCCAATAATACTGTATTTATTTCAATTCAAGTATCTTAGTTTGATTGGATGCGACTCTTAAAAAATAAAAGAAGACTTATATTTTGTGATCTTATATTAAACATCTTCTCTCAATAATCCTACAGAGTTTCTGCTACCACACTAATATGAGAATAATCACGGATATGGGCTTACGAGGGTGCGCGTTGGTCCCGAGACTTGGTGTGTGTAATTGAATTTCAAAAGAGGACGTAATTTCACACCAAAACAGCCCACTACATACACTAGATGAGAGCCTCTTCATTAAAGGGCCTTTTGGTCATTTTAACTTCCATTTTGTAATTGCTATTTAAGAAACATGTTAGGGTTCCATTCAACAGATTTTTGATGATATTTGTGGGAGTAGAACAATTGTAACAAGCTCTCTCTAGATGGAGGAGTGACCAAACCGAAACTAGGGCACTATACAAGGGTGGAATCACTTGTATGTTGCATTTGCTTGGAAACATTGATTCTTGGGAGGTGGAATCCGAACTTGTATCTTTGTAAGAGATAGGTTTATTGTTGTGGGTAGCCTTAAGGGTCCAAGATTGTTCATTCTTGGTTTTAAGATTATTCCTTCATGTGGTCTATCTATCTATCCTTTTTACTTTCATTGTAATCTTGTTTAGAGTTTGTGTTGTAATCTTGTGTTCTTCTTCTTGTTGTTGAATCTGAATCTTGTGACTTTGTGTTCTACTTGTTCTTCATGTTTTGTTGCTGTTTTTAGTGTCAAAACACCTCATTATCTTGTTGTTTCTTGTTGTTCTTGAGTCCGAGAGTGGTCACCAAGATAGGCCTCGGTTCCTTTGAACTTGTGGACTGATTTTGGTGTATGTTTTCTTGTGTTCTTGGTCATTCTTGTATCACACACACCCCTTTCATATACCATTCTTGTGTCCCTCACTTGGATCCCCCTCTTATTACACCCAACAAGTACCCTTCCTCTCTTGCCTCAATTATTGAATTTAGAAAGTAATGAATAGTATAAGCAGACTCTATTATCAAGTCTTTGTCTTCTTCTTCGATGAAAATTCAAACTTTTTGATAATAGTAGTTTGTAGTTAATAATACTTTTTGGAAAGAGGGAGGAAGATAGTTTTGCTTTTATTATTAAGAAACTTTAGCTAAAGCGCTAAGTTGTATTCCCACTAAGGCTATTTTGAGTAGCAAACATTGTTGTACCAATTACAAGTAAGAGCACTAGCAAAAGAGAGAGGGAGAGAACTCACTGATCATTTTTGTTTGCAAATTACTCTTAGCATTCAAAAGGTAAAAATATAGTTGTTAAATATTTGATTTGAAGATAGAATCATTTATCTTCTCAAAATACTTAAAACCATTTTTGTGGTTCCTTTGTTTTTCTTTGCATCTTATCTCACCATTCTCCAAAAAAAAAAAGAACTTTCTTTTGCATGTAATGTATATTCAATTTTTCAATTTTTGGCTTTGTTTTATCAAGGAACAACTACTTGAGATTTCAATATTGAGACTGAAAGTATGTTTTTGTTCCCCTTACAGCTTTAGAGACTCAATTTTGAAATTGACAGATCACACAAAACAAGCAGGTAACTTGTTCTTTCTTTATGCACCAGTTCATTTCACCAAGTTTTGAATGATATATTAATTACAATTAACAAAATATTTAAGTATGACTGATTCTTTTGCATCGCCCCTCTCCCCTTTACTTTTTATTTTATTTTGGGAAAAGGCTCAAATATGCTACTGAATTATCAGAAATGACTCATTTATGTCATTCGTTAAATGTTGGGCTTATTCATGCCATCAACATTAAAAAACTGGCTCATCCATGCCATTACTTTTAACAGCCTTAGAAAACAGCTTTTCCACATGGCAACATATTAGAGGTTCACGTCATTTTTTAAATTTTTTTATTTTTTATTTTTAAAAAAAATTAAATTTTTTTTGATGCATTAAAAAGAATCCACCAACTTTTTAATCCATTAAAAATTAGTTTGATCTATGCTTTTAAAATTTGAGATTATTTGTATATTTTTTCATTTATGACTTTCTCGTGTGACTCTGTTCACAATACGGATCAATAATATGATCATCTTCCTTTGAACTAAGTTTTACTTGATTAATTACTGTTAATGAGTTAATTTTGAGATTATTTGTGTATCACCTCATATCATCCGAGTACTTATAGTTACCAAGCTCATCGACTTTTTTTTTGGTTGTATGCGGCTTAAAATTGTGGTCAAATATACTAAATTGATCCGTAGACAAGCAAAGACAATAAGACAATACGTCTCATGCCATCACTCTATCATTCTCATACCCATCCTGCAAAAATTTCAGTAAAGTGGTGTTGATATCAATTATTGTGCTAATTAATTACCATAAAATACTTTTAATATAGTATGATATCATTCGCTTTGAACCAAATTGACATTTTTTTTATCAAGAGACCTTAAATATCCGACATTTTATAAATAATTTCATTTCTTTTGTACTTTTCACGTGGGACATTATTCTTTCAAACACTCATTATCCTTCTCCCTTTCATCTTTTTTAATATGTCGATTAATTTTTTGACACAATCATATATTAAGATAATTATTTGACAATCA
>NW_025889766.1:0-4877 GCF_002878395.1 Capsicum annuum
GAATGAGTAACATATGTAACACATCTCCTTGCCTAAAATTCATAGCCTTGATAAATTTGCGTTATCCATTGCTGATCCTCTGATGGTTGTTGATGTCGGAAGCACCAACCTGAGCAAGATATACCTCAGTTTCACAATGAAAGATATTAACCGGCGTCAGATTTAAGGGAAGTAATCGTTGAAGCATAGTGGCAGCCACTACAATCCGAGAAAAACAAAAGTGGTGAATGCAATAAACAAAGACAAATAGAAAAGTTTTTCAAGAAAACACTAAAAAAATCTACCAGAAAGTCTTTCTCAAAGTAGGAGCGGAGCAGATTAACTCGGAACTGATAGACGAGTCC
The DNA here is from genome assembly GCF_002878395.1 of Capsicum annuum. Taxonomy (NCBI): domain Eukaryota; kingdom Viridiplantae; phylum Streptophyta; class Magnoliopsida; order Solanales; family Solanaceae; genus Capsicum; species Capsicum annuum. Next base: position 345 of record NW_025889766.1, read on the forward strand.
TGTCTGGATTTGAACGGGGATGAACGGCGATATTTTTTCTATTTCCTTTTTAGAGATTTATGAAGGAATACAGTAGTTGGTTGTGGATGAAGTGTACTCTGTGTTGTCTCTTAAAGAGGAGAGGAATGGGGAGAGTTTGTATTGGTAGAGGTCAGCATTTAGTAATTTATTGTCATACAAAAAATAATCTAAAAAGATCGGATCAGGGAGATTCAAACTCGCGACCTTAGGAGCATTAACTTGATGATTGACCATATTTGCTACAAAGACTTTCAACACTACACATACGTTTGAGTTTTGACAAGGTACTAACATTCTATCAAATACTTATTAAATTAAAATCATGACAAGGAATCGTTGAATGAATGTACCTAATGAATTGGGTCACCTCTCGACTTTCAATTTGTCAACATTATATGATAATTTATTAAAATTTCTCGTGACACATGATTGTTAAATGAATGCACGTCATGATTTGTGAATACTCTCAAATTGTTAATATTATATCAACCATTGTTGAATTCATAGATGACATGCTATTGTTGAATGAAGGTATGTCATGAAATATGACATTTGTCAATATGTCGTACTTATATCAAATGCTATTATCGAATTAACTTTTGACAAAAGATCGTGGAATGAATGTATGTAACGAATTGCGTCGACTCTAAAAAAAGATCGTGTCAAGGAAAATCGAACTTGTGAGCTAAAGAGTATTAACAAGATGATTAACTATATTTGCTAGTAAAGCTTTCAACACAACGCATACGTTTAACAAGGGATCAACATTCTATGAAATACTATCATTAAATTAATTTGTGCCAATGGATAGCTAAATGAAAGCACGTTATAATGAATTCAGTCGACTCTCAAATCTCAATTTATCAACATTATATAAAAATTTATTAAAATCGCTTGTGGCACATGATTGCTGAATCAATGTACGTCATGAATTGGGAATGCTATAAAATTGTCAACATTATATCAACCATTGTTGAATTCAGACATGACAAGTTATTGTTGAATGAAGGTACATCATGAAGAATGATGATTCTCAATTTGGCGTACTTATATGAAGTGCTATCACTACATTAACTCTTCACGAGGAATTATGGAATGAATGTACGTCATGAATTGCGTCGACTATGAATTTAGCAACATTATATGAAAATTATAGCGACACGTGATAGTTAAATTAATGTACATGATGAGTTGCATTGACTATCAATTTATCAACGTTATATCAAGCGTTGTCGAATTCACTCGTGACACGCGATTGTCGAATGAATGCACAAAATGAAATACCACAATTCTCAATTTGTCGTACTTTTATCAAATGTTATCATTAAATTAACTCTTGACGAGTGATTGTGTAATGAATGTTCATCATGAATTGCGAACTGTTGTTACTTGATATTGCAAATTATCACAATATAAGCCCAAATTGAAACGTAATTTCTTAACCAAAATTCTACGGCCTATTAATTTAACTGTTGTATTTCAAAATAAAAACTATTTTAATTTTTTGTGTTGTATTGCTACTTATTTTTAGATGCTTTATGCGTGTAATAATTTATTTTTTATTTCAAGTGTACCCAATTACTTAATGGTTCAGGGATTACTACCTTGTTTTCCCTAGCCAATGCATTTGCCACAATTTATTTTATGAAACACGATTTTGTTTCATCAGTTTTGCATTCATTATTCGGAAATTGGAATTGAAACTTATAGAAAATTGAAGCATCAAGATAAATAAAGAAGAATAAACTTGATGAACACGAAGTACTGCATATATATAATAATAACAAATAAAAACAACAAGGTATTACTAATGCCTGATCAATAACGGGAAAGGTTCTTGGAGTGCAATGAGAAATCATAGGTGCGGGTCCTCATTAAGAACAATAATTTTAACAGAATTTTCAGAACTATGTAATAGCAACATATGTAAAACATCTCCTTCAGTAAAACTCGTAGCTCTAATAAATCGCCTCCATCACTTGCTGATCTTATGATAGTTGTTGATGCCGGTAGTAGCAACCTGAGCTATATACACCTCTGTTTCAAGATGAAAGATCATAACTAGTGTCGGATTTAGGGGGAAGTAGTCGTTGACGCATAATGGCAACCACTACAATCCGAGAAAAAAGGTGATGAATGCATTAAACGAAGATACATAGAAAGAACAGATTTAAAAAACAACAAAAAAATCTACCAAAGTGTCCTTCTCCACGTAGGAGCGACACAGATTAACTCAGAAGAGATGATGGGGGCCTGTCTGTGTGTGAACGGGGATGAAGGGCGATATATTTTTTTTGAAAGTTGTAGTAGTATTGTTGAGGCGTGCATATGGTGTCTTTTAAAGAGGAGTAAAATTGGTAGGGTTTGTTTTGAAAGTGGTGACGTTGGTAGTTGGTCAACATTTAGGGTCTACAACAGTTATTGCTCTTTTGCAAAATAAATAATCTAAAGAAATGGATCAGGGAGAATCGAACACGCGACGTAAGGAGTATTAACAGAATGATTGACCTTATACGCTACAAAAACTTTCAGCACAACGCGTGCGGCATAATAATGAATCCATTAAAGAACTTGTACGTCTGACCATGGATCAACATTTTATCAAATACAATTACTAAATTATCTCGCGATACGTGATTCTTGAATGAATGTACGTCGTGAATTTCGTTGACTATCAATTTGTCGACATTATATGAAAATTTACTATATTCTTCCGCGATACGTGATTGTTGAATGAATGTAAGGGATGGGTTGCGTTGACTATCAATTTATCAAAATTATATGAAGCGTTGTCGAATTCACTCGATTTAATTAGTTATTGATCTATTTTCTTAAAAGGAGTATATAATAAACGCCAGGAATGTATTAAGATGTTTATTTAATTTAATTTAATTTTAGTTGCTTTCTTCACTTGGCTTAGTAGTCAAATTAAATTATTTTAAAATAAACTAAAGAGTACATGTATGAATTCATTAAAAAAAGACTTTCAAAACGAATGCATAATCGAATCAATAAAACTACAGATTTCTTCTTATATTTGAAAGCTGTACACCCTAGAAACTACTTCATACATCGATTATGTGATGAACAGTTATGAAGACGTGTTTGTGAACACTGTAGGAGATCCTAAAGTCCAATTCGTCTCCCATTTTAAAATCCGCATCGCGAACGATCTCCACCCTTCATATATTCTCCGCCTGTTCTAATACCCACAGCAGGCGACTTTAGCCTTATATGCATTTTTAGTACCACAATAAAGAATGGTTAGCGGCATCGGGTCACTGGAAAAGTACTGACTAACCTCTTGTGGTATCCACTAAAAAAGAGGTAAAAGATGGACAAATTAAATCAAATAAAAAATAAATAAATTAAATCAAACTAACAAAGATACGTAGAATCCTCATTGAATGATGAAAAAAATGAGGAAACATTACCACTTCGTCAAGATTCATGTATGATCTGGTCAATGTAATACTAAATTCAGGCCTTTAATCAGTAGGGTAGCCGCATACTTGAATGAATGTTGTCATTTTTTTTAGGGGTCGGTGGAGAAGAATAAGGATTTGGTCGATTGTTGTGTATTGTAGGAGATTGTATATTAATAAAGGCAAGGGAATGACAATAGTTTTTACTCTGACGGTTTGTATTCTTAGAGGTGACCTAGGAAATTGAATTGTATTTGAAAAACAGAAGTAGGCTTTGTAATCTTAAGAGGCGACCTAGTAAATTGAATTTGAAAGCGTTGATTATCAATTGCTCAACATTATGTACATAAACTTTACCTAATTAACTCATGACAAGGGATCGTCGAATGAATGCACGGAATAATGAATCGCGTAGATTATCAATTGCTCAACATTATGTGAATAAACTTTACTAAATTAACTCGTGACAAGGGACCTTTGTATGAATGCACGGAATAATGAATCGTGTGAATTATCAATTTGTCAACATTATGTGCATGAACTTCACTAAATTAACTCGAGCACAAGGGATCGTCGAATGAATGCACGTAATAACGATTCACGTCGATTATCAATTGTACAACACTATGTGCATAGACTTCACTAAATTAACTCATGACAATGGATTGTCGAATGAATGCACGTAATAACAATTCACGTCGATTATAAATTGTACAACATTATGTGCATATATAAACTTCACTAAATTAACTTGTGATAATGGATCATCGAATGAATGCACGTAATAATGAATTACGTCGATTCTCAATCGGTAAACATTATGTGCATAAACTTCACTAAATTAACACGTGACAATGCATTGTCGAGTAATGAATATACGTAAAAATGAATTGCGTCGACTCTCAATTGATTAACATTATATGAAATAACTTTTTGAAATTGAATAGCAACAACGGATGTTCGAATAATGAATATGCATAGTAATGAATCGCGTCGACTCTCAACTGGTCAGCATTATATGAAATAACTTTTTAAAACTAAATAGCAACAATGGATGGTCGAATAATGAATGTGCGTACTAATGAAT
>NW_025889767.1:0-8348 GCF_002878395.1 Capsicum annuum
ATATGTTATAGGCTGCTGTTGCTAGTAGAGAAAGGGGAGTTGATGCTACTGATGCTAGTAGAGAAAGGGAAGCTAATGCTGCTTTTGCTAGTAAAGGGAGGGCAGTTGATGTTGTTGCTGCTAGTAGAGAAAGGGGAGCTGTTGCTGCTGGTAGAGAAAGGGGAGTTGTTGCTGCTGTTACTACAGGTAGAGGAAGGGGAGCTGCTACTATAGATAGTGTTCGTAGAGGAAGAGGACCTACTTCTGTTATTACTGTAGGTAGTATTTGTAGAGAAAGATGAGTTACACCTTCAACTATTGATGGTAATGGTAGAGGTGGAGGAGCTGAAGCTTCTACTATTATTGGTAGAGGTAAAGGAAGAGGAGCTACAGTTTCTACTATAATGGGTGTTGGTAGAGGTAAAGGAAGAAGAGCTGGTGCTAATAAAGAAAGAGAAATTAATTATATCACTGGTGTTGGAAGAGGTAAAGGGACACCTTTTAAAAGACCAAGGATGGTTGGAATAGGGGTGCTTCAAACGGAAAGTGGTTATAAAATTCTCAATGTAAGTTAAATTTGATAAAATTTCTCTAGTTTAAAGTCTATCTTTTAAAAGTCCTAAAATAAATTTGTTCAACTTTATTTTTTCAGCCTGGAATGTCTATGAACCCCTCCATAGTGACTGGACATCTTGGACATCACATACCCAAATCTGGTGTGAAATGGAAAGGAAAGAAAGCTGTGAACCAACAAGATCTTGAAGTCTTGAGAGCACAGAAAAGGATGAGGAAAAGGTCAAATACTGCTGAAGTGACTCATCTAAGCCAAACAAGTTCATCAACCTTTCAGTAGAAGCAGTTTGATTTTTGTTTTTGTGTATTGATGTTGTGTACTAAAAAATTAGTGACTTCCACTTAGGAAATTTCTATTTCTATTAGTGACATCAATTATGTAGTTGTGACTACATTAATTTAATGTGCAATTACATGATGTAAATGTGAGCACTTTTGGCCATATACTTTTGTTACAAATATGAGCAGCTATGACTGCAATTATCATTTGACGATAAGCAGTTGTGTTAAATGCTAGTTTGTTCATTCTTCCTTAACTAGTTCTGACTATAAGCAGTTATGGTAAATCGTAGTTTGTACAGTCTTGCTTAACTAGTTGTGACTATAAGCAGTTGTGGTTAACTTTATTACAAAATAAGTTGCACCATTACCAAAGAAACAAATGCTTAAAATGCAATTAATTCAACTACCTTTCTTCATATATATCAGAAGAACCAGCAATTGAATACATTACAAAAGAAAGTTAAAAGAAGTTGCACTACAAAATACAATGACCAAGTTCTCAAGAGATAGTCACCAACCAAAGTAGATTACAAAATAAGCTTAAAGAAGATGCACCATTCAAAAAATAAGCTAGATATGTTCTAACAACAACAACTACCTTAAGGCAACCTCATTGAAACTTTCTTTATATGTATCACCCCAAGCCAATAGCTTATAGCAATTAGTAGTAGAGAACAACAAAACACAACAAATTTACCAATTCTTCTCCACTTCTACTCTCTTTCTTTGATCTTCTCAACCTCTTCTTCCAACTTCTCCAATTTCATATATAAGAAATTGCCATCTTTGGATTCTTTGGGCTTGTCTACTTCATGAAAAGGTTCGTCCATTTTAACCTTCATTAACCGATGTATGATTGTCAATATATTGAGAATACTCAACTAAATTCTCAAGCTCACCTAATTTCTCTATTATTTTAGAATTCACATATTTGTACCTCGGATAAATATCTTCTCTATCCCTCCAACACTACAAGTCGCAAGATCTTGGACTCTTCAATGTTGAAAAATAAAGAATGAATTAGTCTTTAATAAGCCTATTGGATTAGTAAAAGAAAAAAATTGATATCTACCACATAATAATGACATGCCCAAAATCTTCTGCCAGGATTCCTTGAAGTCCAAGATGTCTTCATATGCAACAAAAATCCATGATTACAATGAACTTTTTTGTAAAAAGCATTATCATTTTCTTTCATACAAATTTTAGTCAAATTAACCGACCTCATTGTGTGCTATAAAAATAGATTATGTTTGAAATAGAAGGGAAATCAATCTCAATATTATGCTTAAATTTCAAAAAAGAAGGAGATTTTGAGAAATTAAAGAAGAAGAGAAGTAAATTAGGGTTTTGAGGATGAAATTGGGTTTATTTGATTTGAGATTTATAGCAGTTATTTAATTTTAATAGAATATTATAATTTAAAAAAATATAAAAGTGAAACATAGCACTTCGACGTGTCCAGCAACACATGACCTCACTTCAGCTTCTAAGGGGTGAAATAAATTCAGTTAAAAGTTGTTAAGGGGGGTAAATAATTGCCATACAAGTTTAGGGTCTAAAGTAAGTTTTCACCCCAAGTTTAGGGGTGATTCAATGTATTTTCTCTTTTTTATTTCTCTTTAATTTCTCATGATTTGAATTATATTTGGATTAGACTGAATATTAATGTCAACTTCAGCCCATGGTGGGTTTAAGATACCCATCACGGCTATGCCAAGGGTTGGGTTGTGACAAGCTTCATATCTGAACATAGGTTTAAGGACATTGGGTATCCATAAATACATGTCATATCAAGTCTCTTTTATGGGTGTGTAGCATAACATACTTATAAGGGAGCCTATCTATTTTGCGCTATAGAGTCTAAGGTCTTGAAAACTCTCTAATTTTCATTTGTTTGCATTTCAGATCTCTCCTCCACAAAGATATGATGTTTGTAGAAACTCAATTGAAACCTCTACCTTAACTGAGGGCAAAATGGACTGGACTCACCATATTTAAATAATACATACACAGTCTAGGGTCCCTACTCTCAATTGTGTTGCTTCACTTGGGGTTTCACCAGTCTTCACTAGTCCTTCTTTATTTGGTGAGATTCATGCTCAGTCACCCTAAGAAGACATTGTTAATGCTTAGTATCATTAATCTATTCATTTGTTGACTTAGTAAATGACTTCTTAGTTTCACTATTCTGACTATGTTGGCTCTGTTGCTCCTTTTTTTGAGGTCACTAGAGTTTGCCAGTTCATAAGGTTGAATCCACCGACCATTACAATCTCTAAAGTTGAGGACAATCATCAAAGGTTCATTGATAAAATGGAGAAGATATTCATGATAATGCATGCTATTAATATGGATTTTGTCCTATTTAAATTGAAGGATATGGCATATAAATGGTTTGAGGAGTGGGAGCAGCCGAAAGGTAATGATGTTAAGAAAGATATTAGGGAGCAGTTGTTTGGTGCTTTTCTTTGATCATTTCTATACTTGGGAGTTATGGAATGCTAAGGCCAAAGAGTTTGTGAACTTGAGGAAAGGTAGAATGACTATAAAGGAATATTCCTTAAAGTTTCATTTGTTGTCTCGTTATACTCTAGAGTTGGTGTCTAGCATAAGGCCTAGGGTGAGGATGTTTGCTTTGGGTTTTTGATTACTTGATATTAGAGTGTAAGGATGCGATGTTGAACAATGGCATGGATATTTCCAGACTTGTGGTTTATATGTAGAAAGTTAAGGATGTGAAAAAGAAATAGGCAGAGATTGGGGAGATGTAGAGTAAGAAGTTCAAGTAATTAGAGTAAGGGGAGGTTAATAAGCTAGTGAAATAGATGCAAGTCAATGGAGCAAAAAGATGACTTGGTGAAACACTGGATCATATTCATGGCCAGTGCTCCTTATCCTAAGCCATCTAGTGATTGTTTCTTTCAAGCTAATAGTGGTTTAAAGTAACAGGGTTCCTAGTATCAAACTAGTGGAGCTTATTCAGCCCCAACCTATCCTCCTTATCGATTTTATTGTCAGCTTCATTATGGTAATTGGTATGAGGAAAGGAACTTGTGTTTTAAATATGTCCAACTTTGAAATATTAAGAGGAACTGTCCTTCAGCTAAAGAAGCCAATTGGTCTAATAATGTTCTGGTTGCTACTTCATCAGTTCTTAAACTAAAGGGTGCTACTTCTGGTATCAACACTGGCTAGAATCATCTTCATGCTCTTGCCATCCATTAAAAATCTAATGAATCTTCTAATATTGTCTCTGGTACATTAAAATACTTCTCTTTTAATGTGTATTTTTTGCTTGATTTAGGGTCTACCCTTTCTTATATGACCCCCTATGTGGCTATGCATTTTGGCTTTGGTCCTGAGACTATTCCTGAGCCTTTCTCTTTATCTATCATAGTGGGTGATTATGTTATGGTTAGAAAGTTCTATAGGGGTTGTGTGGTTTCACACTTTCATAGGGAGACCTTGGTGGATTTAGTATAATTGGACATGGTAGATTTTGATGTGATCTTTGGGATGGACTGGCTTTATTCATGCTATGCTTCCATGGATTGTAGGATCTGAAGGGTCAGTTTCCAATTCCCTAATGCACCAGTAATTGAATATGAGGGGTGTTCCTTAGTTCCTAAAGGGAGGTTTATTTCGTATCTTAGAGTTCAAAAGTTAATTTTCAAAAGGTGTCTTTATCCTTTTGTCCAACTTAAAGATTCTAGCTCTAGGAGGCCTTCTTTGCAATCTATCCTTGTGTTTAATGAATTTCCTATGGTATTTCCTAATGATCTTCCAAGTATTCCTCCTAATAGGTAAATAGACTTTCGGATTGATCTTCTACCGAATACTTGTCCTATCTTTATTCCTTAGTATAGAATAGCTCTGGCTAAGTTGAAGGAACTAATGAAAGTTAAAAGATCTTCTTTATAGGGTTTCATCGATCTTATTATTTCTCTATGGGGTGCCTTTGTGCTTTTCGTGGGAAATAAAAATGGGCCCCTTTGGATGTGTATATATTATCGACAATTGAATAAGGTGACTATGAAGAATAAGTATCCTCTTCCTAGGATTGATGATCCTTTTGACCAACTTCAGGGTGTTAGGTGTTTCTCTAAGATTGATCTTCATTTTGGTTATCATTATTTGAAGATTAGGGAGATTGGAATTCCTAATACTTCTTTTAGCACTCGGTATGGTCACTATGAATTCCTCGTTATGTCCTTTCGGTTGACTAATGCTCCAGCTACTTTTATGGATCTAATCAATCGAGTGTTGATACAGTTTTTGGATCTATTTTTTGTTGTATTTATTGATGATATCTTGTTGTATTTTAAGAGTTAGGAGGATCATGCCAATCACCTTTGAATTATGTAACAAAATTTTAAGGATTAGAAGTTATATGCTAAGTTCTCTAAGTATGAGTTTTGGTTGAATATTATGACTTTTCTTTGGCGTATTGTTTCTAGTGAAGGGATCAAGGTGGATCCACAGAAAATTAAGGTAGCTAGGAGGTGGCCTAGATCCACGAGTCTAATTGATATTTGAAGCTTCTTTGGGTTGGCTGGTATTATATGAGGATTATAGAGATCTTTTTTTCTATTGCTTCTCCTTTGATGAAGTTGACTAAAAAAATGGTTAAGTTCTTGTGTTCTGGTGATTGTGAAGGTTGCTTTGAAAATTTAAAGGATAAGTTGAATTTTCTGTAGTTTTGACCTTACCTGTGGGAACTAATGATTTTGTTGTTTATTGTGATACGTCCTGTGAGGGCCTTGATTGTGTATTGATGCAGTATGGTCAGTTTTTGGTGTATGCTTCTAGAAAGCTTATGGTTCATGAAAGGAATTGCCTGAATCATGACTTAGAGTTGGCAGTGGTGGTATTTTCCTTGATGATTTGGCATCACTAATTGTATAGGGTACATGTTGACATCTACTCAGATCAGAAGAGGTGAATCTCAAACAAAAGAGGTGGCTTTATTTGCTCAAGGATTATGATATGAGTCTTCAATACAATCTAGATAAAGCTAATATGCTTGTTGATGCTCTTAGTAGGATGTCTATGGGTAGCTTATCTCATGTGGATAAGGAGAAGAAAGATTAGGTGAAGGATATTCACCAGCTAGCTAATTTGGGAGTTCATCTTTGGACTTTATGGATGGAGGTATAAATATACAAAAAGTGGTTAAATCATCTTTTTGTGCTAAGGTAAAAGAGAAATAAACTTTGGAGCCCATTCTTATAAATATTAAGGATGATATGGGGCAGCAGAAGGTGATGGCCTTTGAGATTGGTGAGGATGGTATCTTGTGGTAACAAGGTATGTTGTTGTTCCTGATGTTGATGGGATACGAGGAAGGATCTTGACTGAGGCTCATGAGTCAAGGTATATAGTTCATCCAGGTTCGACAAAGATGTATCATGATTTGAAAAAGATTTATTGGCTAAACAACATAAAGAGAGACGTGGCTAACTTCATAGCTAAGTGTATGGTTTGTCAACAATGAAGGTTGAGTACGTGAGTCCTGATGGGATGTCATGGAAGTGGGAGGTGATCAATATGGATTTTGTCATGGGTCTTCCATGGTCCTGTAATTAGTATGATTCAAATTTGGTCATTGTGGATAGAATGACTAATTCAGCTACCTTTTTCCCTGTAAGGACTACCTTTTAATGTAAGGACTATGCCAAGTTGTTTATTGAGGAGATAGTTAGATTACATGGTATCCCTATTTCCATCATATTAGATCGAGGTACACAATTTTCTTCTTAGTTTTGATGCTTATTTCAGAAAAGCATGGGGATCAAGTAAAACCTTAGCACCGATTTCCACCCTTAATTGATAGACAATCAGAATGAATTATTCATACTTTGGAAGTTATACTAAATGCCTGTGTGATTGACAATAAGTGAAGTTGGGTTGAGTACCTACCTCTTATTAAGTTAGAGTATAATAATAGTTATTACTCTAATATTGGAATATCTTGTTTTGAGTATCTTTATGGTAGGAGGTGTAGGTCTCCCATTGGGTAATTTAAGGTTTATGAGACTCTATTGTTGGGTCATGACTTTGTTCACTAATCTATGGATAAGGCGAAGGTGATTAGGGATAGACTTATGATGGCCAAAAATTGCCAAAATTCCTATACGAATGAGAGGCGAAGGGAGTTGGAATTTTATGTAGGTGATTGGTTCTTCATTAAAATTTCTTCTATGGAGTAAGTGATGAGGCTTAGGAAAAAGGAAAAGATCGGCCCTATTATGTTTGTTCATATCTAATTTTGAGAAGAGTAGGGAATGCTGACTAGGAATTAGAGTTTCCTGCGAGCTTGGGGTCTATTCATTTTGTTTTTCATTTGTCGATTTTGAAGAAGTGGCTAGGTGATTCTTCTTGAAAAATTATCCCTTTTTAACGTGTTGGCATTTCTGATTCCTTGTCTTATGAGGAAGTCCCAATTGAGATTTTTGATAGGCAAGACCATCGATTGAGAACTAAGGATGTAACTTCAGTGAAAGTTCTTTGGAGGAATCAAAAGGTGGAAGAAGATACATAGGAATCCAAAGAGGACATGAAGTCCAAATAACCGTTCTTGTTCTCTAAGTTGGATGTTCATTCTCAAGGTATGCATTTTCTAATTCTTATTTCTTTTCAATTTTTTCATGGTCTTATGGTTGCATTTTTGTCTTATAATTGTGCTAATAGGTACCTTGACTCCTTATTCTAGGATGAATGATCCTAGAGGGTGGGAGAATGTAACACCCTGGGTTTTAGACTCTAAAAATTTCTGATTTTTAAGCACACTGTCTAGGGTACGAATTAGGTGACGAGTCATGAAAATTGTTCCCGAGTCATGTACTGTCAATCGTAGCCTTACCAGCAAGTTGGCCAATGTTCCTGTCCTAAGTACGATTGTACCCTCACGAGTCATAATGCATGTTCATAAGTCATATGGTGTGACTCATGACCAAATTAGTGAAGAAGGTCCAAGAGGATGCTCAGACTATGAGTCTACTCTAAGACTCATAGCCAGTCATTAGAAGTCATCACGTGACTCATAATGATTAGGTGGCATTTTTCTGTACTTTTAAGTGAGGGCACTTTGATCATTTCCCACCTTCCCCAATTGTAAACCACAACATAAAAGGTCTTAAGGGACCCTCATAACCCTTTATTACCCAATCAAATACACTTATTTTCTCTCTCAAATTCCCCAAGCAGGAACAATTGGGGTTTGCTTGTGAATGAACATCTAGGGCGTAATTTGTGGCTTCTACTTTAAATTATTGGTATCCCAGGCATGCATCTCTTCCTTAACTTTATTTTTTTATAAAATCATATGTTTAATCATGGTTGATGCAAATTTAATTATGGGTTTTAAATGAAGGGTTAAGGGTTTAGAATGATTGTTACTTTCTTTGTTTTCCCATGGTTTTGAAATTATTATTTGTTTGGTGAATGGGAAAAAAGGTTAAGATATTTCCTCAATTTATGAAACTTGGCCTGGAATTGGCATTAAACCTCAA
>NW_025889768.1:0-2709 GCF_002878395.1 Capsicum annuum
CCTCGTTCATGGAAGCTGAAATCTCTCAATATGGAGATTGATGACAATGCAAAGGGTAGAGATCATGAAGAGAAGCTGAACTCTGAGTATGAACAATTCTTAAGAGATTTAGAGGAGAATCCAGATTTGAGGTTCAACATATCCCTTTACCGTAACAAGGCGTATCAGCCATCAGAAATGGCATCTGTGACTGATGGCGATGATGCTCCTTCTGTCCCGTTGGAGGAATTGTTAGCTGATCTTGATTTAAGTGAGGAGGAGGCTGACAATGATAGCAAGAGGGAGTGAGTCGAGTACGTGGATATGCACTTGTTTTTTTGGATACTAAAATCTTAGATGAACTTCACAGGTGAGAGACCTGCTGCTGCTGCTGCATCTTTAGCTCGTTTCCGTGGTATTTACTGTTTTATTACACTATGATTTCCTCCTATTGTGGTTTGTCATCCTTTGTAAAGCGCAAGGCATCAGTTTTGTTTGGAGTAATTAGGTCGTCCTGTAGGCGTGATAGTGCTCTGCCATCTTTTCCCAAGTAAAAATGAAGCCACCGCTTCTCAATAGAAGAGCTTTTGAAAGGTTCGGTTAGAATAGCAGACATGAGCCAAGTTGAAAGAACTGCAGTCTAAAAGTTTTGTTTCCTTTTATGGTGCGGATCTATGGTGTGTATAATGACTGTTCAATTATTTTATCTGTCTTTTCGATCATCATACTTCTGCATTGATGTTTAAAACTTAACCCACACCAAACCTCCCTCCCATCCACTACCTGCTGGAGTGCTATGGGTGGTTGACCATTTTCATTTGTCAGATAAAGATGAAAGTGTCTCGCTTCAATTGTCTTAAAGGAGGTAGTTTATGTATGTCGTTTTGAGTTCTTCCATGGTCATACTTGAAAATGAAAACTATACCAGTAGATCTCATTTCTGGGTACTTTGAGAATCTCAGATGTAAAGAAGTTTCTACTGTTCAAATAGATGTTTTGTTAAGCAATTTTAGAATCTCAGATGTTGGAAGTTTGTTATCGGAAGTTTCCTTGGACAAAATTTATGTGATGCTCAAGTTGATTAAGAAGACTAAAAATTACACAAATACACAACTTATCTTTACAATATTACAAAAAATCTCAACTCCCTAAACATATTACAAAAATTCCATATACACAGAATGCTATGTATATGTCGACTATGTTATATATATTAATAAGGAGAGAGAGTAAAGTAATTAAAAAAGTGGGAGAGAGTGTAATTACTTCCAAAAGGATTGGTATTTATGTTATTTATACTTAAAAAGAAGAAGTGTTTGTGGGATGTTTTTGAATAACTGTAGTTTTTTGGGGAAAAAGGTTATTTGAAAGTTGAAAATTTGTAAGGGGACGTTGAAGATAAATGATTTGAAGTTAAAATATAACTTTAAAACTTTAAACCGGCAAGAATTTGCAAGTGAAATTGCTGAACAAATCCATAAATAGTGCAGGTACTAGTGGTGGTATGATAATTATTGCTGTTGTAAAATCTGGTGGAGTTTGCTTTGGCTTAAGTCTCTAAAACATGTGAGATGACTGTGCAATGTACTTAGCAAATTACTATGTGGTTCAGGCTTCAGATATCCCTGGTTCCATTCTCTTCTGTAATTATGAATTGCCTTTGTCACCACTCAGCAATCGCATGAAGGATTTGAATTAGTTTGCTTACAGCGAGTGTACCACTTCTATTCAAACATGACACATTTACTTATCTTCATGTATTACTGTTTACAGAGTTGTGTATATTATACTGTAAGCCTAAACTCTACAAGCCTAAACTATGTATACACTAACTTATAGTAAGGTTTATTTCCCTTTTTTCGAACTTTTCACTTTTAATGTAAATGGAATCCGCTGCAAAATTTAATTACTTCCAATACAAGTGGATGTAGCATCTTTTACTATAGTAATAAGTAGTTAATGAAAAAAAAAGAGTCGAAGTAAATAAAGGTCCACTAACAATAACGAGTACAAAGAGGAACTCCGAACATCAGAAAAAGAATAAGCTGAACTACCAACTCCACTAACTACAACTGAGGGGTTGAAATGAAAAGATCGGGGAGTCCGTCACCTCGGATGATATACCGAAAGAGAAGTAATATCGAGAATTTGAAGGGGCTGAATGTTCTTCACACTTTACATAGGATTTCATTGAATTAGGCTTTCAGTAAGTGCAAACTGGTATGTCGAGCGAGTGGTTTTTCACAAGATAAAAAAGACTCGAAACTGAACCCAACACCACCCAAGTTTTAGGGGGTAGCCATTCTTCAACCATACTGAGCCCTAATCAAATAAAGTTAGAAGAACCATCAAGACAGCACAAAATGGGAATTGTTGGTCCGTGAAAAAAAGAAGGGTCTCTTTCTTATGTCAAAAGTAGATGGAGTAATTATTTTCTCCATGCTGCCGGTTGTAGGCACGACAGCCTTCAATGCAAACCAAAAAAGAATAATACAATAATGAAGAGTAGAATTGCTACAAAGTGGTACTGGCTACCACTCTTCACTAAGCATTTCTGCCTCTGCGAGCAATCCTTTGTCCTGCTCCAAATAACACAGCCTTTCCTATCATTCCTGTACGAAGGCCCCAAACTACAGCCACTGTTCCTATAGCCACCCATTTCCAATCAATCCTACCATCTCCTCCTCTCTGGCCTTCCACAGCTCTATCTTCTTCAGCTGAAACTTGCTC
>NW_025889769.1:0-2168 GCF_002878395.1 Capsicum annuum
GCCATAAAAGAGTTAAAGCTTTCAGAGTAAGTTTTCAGAGAATGCATACTTAAACAATTAAAAATGGGCATAAAGAGGGTTAGGTGGTTATCCGAAGAAGGCTTGGGTTCAAGTAACTCTTAGCCTGCAACCATATTTGCCGATATGGGTAGATTATTATTGTACGCTGGCGACGGCTATATGGTGTAGTAGAGACAGAGACTCTGCCCCTTGCAAAGGTGTAATGCCCCGATTTTCTAAATCAAAATGCTACACGGTGCTCATAACCCCTGATATCTGTACTTGTACACCGCATATATAATGTAATAATGCAGAAAATATGAACATGTAGGACATAAGGTTCAATTGAATAAAGAATCTATCAAAACATAATATCCATATGTGTGAAAGATACCCAAAACAGCTGAAAACTGAATCAAATTTGAACATAAGTCTAAATACTGAATCTAAAGCCTCTAAGTACTTTCTGAATAAGGAGTTGAAGGAACATGTCTCCAACTAACTCAGTAAACTGATAACTGGCTAAAATAATAATGAATAAATCAAATCATATTGCCCTTGAATGAAGAGGACTCACTGAATATCTGCGACTGGAAATGCTACTACTACTGCTGATTTGGAGCTCGTGTCTCTGAACCTATGGTGTAATATGAAAAGAAAGCACCATAGCGCAGTTAGTACGAGGGAATGTACTGAGTATACGAGTGAGGTAGGCTAAATATAAACAGGGTTTACATGCATGAACAATGCTAATTGTCTGACTGATATGAACGTAAGAATACAAACATGCATACATAGTAACTGCATCGTGGGTGCATGATAGCTAGTCCTATATGATAATACATACTTTACTGATGCCTAACAGGACTGATACTAAAATTTTGATAACATGGGCGACTGTATCTAACAATCCTGAATATGATGGAACTATTTGAGTTCCGTACTATAACTGAGTTTAACTGTAACTGACAGTCCTGATATACTAAATCTGAAGACTTCTCTGAGTTTTTTTACTGATACTGATTCTGAAATTGTGGGAGGTAGTTGTTTAACCAACATGCCCCAATAACGCATATAGCTAAGTTGGGGTGCAAAATCTGCCCCGACTGGAGGGGTGTTAATACCACGCCACAGGTAAGGATAGTTGTGGGTGACCCTTACCGGGCCGGTATTCGAAAGAATAACGGTGGGAACCCTAAACTGATAGGTTAAGCCACCTTATCAACCATAATCTGACAGGATAAGATGTATTAACCTACGCTGGCTACGTAGTTCTGGAACACAAGGATAACTGCTAAGAATCACACCCTAAACTGGTAGGTGAGTTCCCATCCTTGGGTTCACTCGGTACTAACTTCTACTCCCATCTGAAGAGACTAAACATGATTCAAATGACTGTACATGGACAGATTAACTGACTTCTGTTGACTGAAGGAGTAGTACTATTATCTTAGAGTTAACTGAGATCATGAGATTTCTGAGGTTTCCTGAGTCATATAACTGACTGCGTTCTATAGATTGTAGCTTGATTGAGATTATCATGAAAAAATGACATGGCTCTAGGCACACAACTATTTTTTTTGGGTACGAATACCCCCAGGACTCGATAGAAGGAAACTGACACACATGACATGACTTGATCACAAGATTTGAGTCCACAATTCATAATATCATAAGTAGGGGATATCATATTTCATATAGTTATTCAATATATTAAACATTGTAGGGAATGCATGGATATATTTCATGTACATATTGTATATCTCCATTATCTTACATGTTTCATACCATCACAATAGCAACACATGAAAAGCATGGAATTCATATTGACGTATATAGCTAACATGGACTTGTCATTTAGACATCATGGAACTATACAAACACGAATTTCTAGCATCCTAAGCATTTTATCAAACACCTTGCATGCATTCTTTAAGGCAGAGGTGGGTTTCATACTTGCACCATATTAAACTACCTAAAGTTCATGGTTTTCAATTAACAAACATTATATTCCATGAAAAAACCTTTAGACATCACATTGAAACTTAAACAACAATCGTCAACATGTACATACTCATATTTAAAACATGGTTCTTGTGCTCTATGAGCGAATTGGATCCAAAGATGAACACTATGCATAACTTAGAAAGGGGACCTTGATGATTTAC